>NC_084618.1:61067210-61082210 GCF_033978795.1 Nerophis ophidion
ATGGTGACAGATGCACAGTATGCTACATGCAAAAGCCTCATTTAATTGAGGCTTTCCGGACCACTTTTGTACATGCTATTTAGCACTTTTTTAGATCTTAGTAGATCAAGCCCTTTGTGTGCAGGTTCACTTGCTTCACCTACTCTGCTTTTTATGTCTGAACTTGTGCTGCCTTCTGAAACAGTGTATTATTTTGTTTTTGCAGTACACAGCCATGTTTTTTCATCTTACTTTAGCTCCATCAGGCAATTTATGGGCATTAGGCTATACATGTGTTTGCTAGGGAGTTGGTGTATGTATGAATACGTCTTTGTGAGTAAATACATCATGCTGCTGATGATGAGTCATGGGCAGGCTGAGCCGTTGATTGCATTCTTTGGCTAGTGACGGGAAAACATACCCTGGGCTTTTACAGCCTCTTACACAGTAGGACTGACTTGGTCTTTTCACTGTCATTCACGCACACTTAAAAAAGGAAAAAGTGGTTGTGAGGTGAAAGTAAACAGCAACCTATGCGCTGTCTTTTAGCTGCACGGTGGTGAAGTGGTGCTCACTAAAGAACAAGGTGATCCGGTGCATGTTTTCAAGCTTTGGGAGAATGTCAAATATAATTTCACATAGCAACTGGGTGAGGAAAAGTGTGCTTATGATGACAACTCTGTAATGTTGGAATGCTGGAGGAGTGTCAGGTGTGTTTGTGTAAATCTAGGGTGGGAATCAGCTGTTAGCCAATCTGTGATACACCAGTGATATGTGCAAATGTACTTGCTTTTGTCTATCCATCTTATCTTCACCCCTCCCCCACACTTGGAAACGCACCCTTCCTGTTTTCCCACACACAGATTAATGTATATATATCTATGTTGTCAAACTCTCCACTATTCTTTTCCTTATTGTCTTGAAAAGATACAGGGTTCAGACCTGCACGCTCCTCCTCCTCGTTCGCTCTCTCTCTCTCCCCTCTTCTGCCACTGCCTGAGCTCCTGCTGTAGGGAGGAAGAGGAGGAGGAGGAGGAGGTGGTGGAGTGCAACGCACAAGGGAGAGGAGGGGGGGTTACATGGCAATGGGGGGATGCGGTGAGAGAGATTTCTCTCTCTCCCTCTCTTCTTCGTGGCCGTCACTGGGCCCCAGAAACAGGAGCGTGTGGTTCATTTACAGGTAGCGGCTGTTTCCTCATTCATTGGCTGGCTATGGATGTGAGGAGAGGACAATGGAGAGAGGGGAGAGGTAGATGATGCTACTGACGGGCCGTATCATTTTCCAAGACAGAATTCATGTGCTGTGCGTGTGTGTGTGTGTGTGTGTGTGTGTGTGTGTGTGTGTGCGTGTGTGTGTTCTGTGCGTGCGTTTGTCTCTCAGAACGCGCGTGATCAAGTATGCGTGGGTCCCGCATTTTAATGTTTTGTGGATGTCCGTCAAATGTAAAGTGGCTATATTGTAGACTCTGCTGCATGCTTATTCCTGTGGACCATGTGTTGTTGCTTGAAAGAGAAAACACATAGATGCATTTCAGTCAGACATTGTGGGTGTCTTTCATTGTCTTTCAGCTCTTTGAGTCATAATTTCCTTGAAGCAGATGTTGCTCATTCAATTGCACCTCTTAATTATACCTGTCTCTTTAAAAATACCAGTATTGCGTGTGTACGCCACGCATAATCGACGTGTTATGTTCACTGTGCGAAAGGATTAACTTCAGTATGCGTTAATGTGCATGCGCCTATGTATAGTACATTAAGAGAAAAAGATGGTTTTGTCATAGCACATCTGATGCTGTGGGAATACCACCTATGTGCATGGGCTGAATATTCAATACAACTGCTTTCTCGATGTGTGTCACCAACATCCATCAAGTGCATCACTTGTTTTGTGCGGCTATTGTCCCCTACTAACACTCTCGCCTCAGCAGTCAAATGGTTAAAAGGCTGCTTTTTCTCATATGATTCAGGTGGGTGCTCTCTGGTATCCTTCTAGTGGTCCTGCTGGCCGCCCAGCTTGATCCAAGGACATTTGTGCTTTTGAATGCTCCCATTTGCAAGGCCAGAGTTGTCAATGTGGGGATTAAGGAGCTGAACAGCTGACATGCAAAAGAGCGACCAAACGTATCCCTGCGAACCACCTGGAGGACCAACACAACGGTGGTTTGTCCGCCCCCCACCCCCATTGTAGAAGTGGCTACATGAAGAGCCCAATGGATCCATCCATACACCCACTCCACAATTCTTTGATCTTCAGAGCGGGATTGCATGATGGAGGACAGGGTGATAGAAAAAGGCATGAGGTGTGAGGAACAGATGGCTGGAAGGCGGCTGAAGCGTTGGCGAAATCAGTAACATTGATGGAGAACACGCAAGGGATGGACCTCAGTGAGGGAAACTAGTCGTCGTCTGTTCAGTGCTAAAGTTATCGCTTGGTGACTGTATATTCGGCCCTCTCTGTGTCTTTGGGATTCTACAGCGATGGTGTCAAATTTTAAATCCGTTTGATAAGTTTGGGTCAAAATGGTGGACACACTGTTGTTGTTTGCACTTGGCATCTACAATTCTGGACTACTTGCAAAATATTCCCCAGGTCACTCAAATGAATACAAGGGACTACACCTGTTTACCACTTTATAAGAATACTCAATTACTTGGAAAGCTACGATTATGACTGTACTACAGGAGTTTTTGAAAGTGTTTATCAATAAGCCTTCCTTCAGAGAGCAAAATAAGGTTGCAGCCTTCTCTACTCTACAAAACCTGATTTTTCTTTCGCATTTTTTCTGGCGGTTGTTTGCTTACCCCAGTCACCCTCACCTATAGGACTAAAGTAAGCTTTACAAGTGTATGTCCTTATTTTTCTTAAGCTGCTGCAAATCTCCTCTCAGGTGTTCTGGGAGACCCGCCTTAAATTTTTAAAAACACTTGCTGTAGTATAATACAACCATGTTTTATCATATTTATATTAATAACACTAGTCTTGGTTCTTTACCCTACAAAGGTCAGTTAGCCAAATTATTTTCATTAAAATAGATTGAATGTGATTCCCTTTAATGCAGAGCTTAATTGAAATATAATAAAAGTGTTCCCATTTGCATGTAACAACAAGCCTAGTAGTTTGTTTATATATCAAAACATTTCTGATGGGAAATACTGTAAATCCAATGTTTTCAATCCAGAACCCGATCTCCCCAAAAATGCCAAATGCTTTTTATCAGGCTCAATTATAGCTTTACATGCAGAAAGCAAAGCAAAATGCTTATAACAAATACAATGGGTAATGAACATTTATTGTCACTTTTTCTTTTATTTAAGACTGTTGACGTTGATGAGCGGAGAGGGAGGGGTAAAGGGATAGAGAACCCCATGAATGCCATCTCCATATTTTGCTACGACTTCCCACTTGAATTCAGCAGTGTCTCTCGCCTTCTTTATCAAAGTGTTGGCACTTGTGTTGTAACCAAGAACGCACAAATTGTGTGGCTGTATTCTTACATGAGTTTTACGTCAAGTAATGCAATCAACAGTTTTGGGCCCTCTGCAGCGAATACGCGCCATACATTGGTACCTCAACATAAGTGTTTTGAGATAAGAGCTGTCTCTCAGCTAATTATTTTGGAAGTTGCAAGAAAAACATTGGGTTACAAGCATCCCCTTTATAATTTGACATGGAAAATGACACAGTGAAAACTGTAAGATCAGACCAAAACATCTGCTCTTACTTGCTAGCAGTAGCTTTAGGTCAGAGATTGACATAGCTTTGTCTTTCAACCATGGTGAGGAAGAAAGTAAGTCTGAAGAACAGTGCTGAGAAAGTCTGGATTATATTAATTGAATTATAAAAAAACATATTAACCTGTTGCCAATTACGCAAAGCAATTAGAGCGACTCACTGCTAGCCTGCACCATATTAAAGCAGAATTGATTGATTGAAACTTTTATTAGTAGATTGCACAGTACAGTACATATTCCGTACAATTGACTACTAAATGGTAACACCCGAATAAGTTTTTCAATTTGTTTAAGTCGGGGTCTACGTCAATCAATTCATGGTACAATGAGTAACTTCAGCCAAGAATGTTAAAATAACATCAAAACAGTCAACATTTATCTATGAAAACATTAAAAAGATGTCTATGGTGTCTTTGACTGAGAAGCAGCTCAAAGGACACCCCGTAAAAGTCAATTCTCCAAGGCAAATAATTGGGCCGTGAATATTTGGCCACTACATGATTCGATTCAATTCAATTTATGGAGGTAAGGATTCAATTAAGAATCAATACCTTTTTAATAGCATAAGGTGACAGTTCTATGATTAGCTACATTCCTCCATAAAATACATAAATGACTCTGAAAGATTTCTGCATTATTTGAAAGAAAACTGGATTTGTTTTATTCTACTGAAACATTTAATAAAGTGGCTGGACAGGACCGATTAAAAAATATATATAAAAGGTGTACATCTCGCGCCAGGCTGTACCCATATCCACAGCAAGTCTCCAATGTGAACATCCTCTGGCATGTTAGAACTAAATGTTTTTAAGCGATTTTGAATTTTTTTGAATCAATTTAAGAATCAATTCATTTGAAAATCTATTTTTTTACACCCTTAGTAAATACTGTAAATTATTATTACATTACTTTGTAAAACTATTTTAGTTATTAGTACTACATTATGTTGTAATGTTTTCATACACAATTTTTTGTCCAAAAGTGTGTTTTTCTTTTTAAAGGGCATGTTACAGTACATGTTAAAAATATTCTGTTTTAGGGGGCCAAGCACCATTGAAAATTAGATTTTAATGGGAGACATTAATTTGAGATACAAGAGTATCAGTGTTCCGTGACACTGACTCTAAGGTTTTCATTGACTGTAATTCCTGTGTGTTACAACTTTATTTGGCCCTATCGTGGGTTATTTAAAAAGGCCCCCCACGTGCGTCTAATCTTACTAAAACCAAGAAATTTTTTTGATGAAAATTGTTGCCCAAAACCGGATCATACTAAAACTGGGGCGCATAAAAACTAACTTACCACTGTAATAGAATCATGAATCAGTTACTCCACTGTTCATACTTGCAACATAAGATTTCATTAGTGTGATGTCTGTTTCTAGTCTTCCAGGGCCACTGTAGCTTAGAGCATGTTTGTGGAGGACATTTAGAGGGCTTGTCCAAGCTCCACTTGTACATAATCGAAAGTGTCATGTATGTATAACTGCTTGTGGTTGCGCTGCAGTCACTAAGGCCGCATCCTTGCTAAAGATGCCAGGGGCTTTGAAGCTAACGCATCCGTTTAGGTGCATTTTGTAAGTTAGCGCTCTTTGAAGTGTATGCACACATTTTCTTCATGTTCAGCTGGATCTGTATGAAATGTCATCTCATAGTGCTTTTCTTCCCATTGTGTCACTAACTCGGTCATTGTCATTGTGCACCGCTGCTGTTTGTTGTGCCACCGACCTTTCCTTTGCTGCAGTGTGATTTCATAATGTGATGCAGTTTTTTCCTGAATGGACAAAAGCACTTTTCTGTTACAATAGAAGTCAAATAACTGTACTGTGCTTTTTGCACTTAACAGTGACTACATCATTAAGGAGAAGACAGTGCTCCTACAGAAAAAGGACAATGAGGGTTTTGGCTTTGTGCTTAGGGGAGCCAAAGGTGAGCATCCACAAACAATCGCAAAAAAAATATTTATTTTGGTTTAATGTGTGGTTTCTTAATCAGTGTTTTTCAAAACACCCATTCACGCTCACCCTTTCTGCATATTCCCTACAGCTCAGACTCCCATAGAGGAATTCACTCCGACGCCAGCGTTCCCAGCGTTGCAGTACCTAGAATCGGTCGATGAGGGGGGCGTGGCGTGGAGGGCCGGCCTCAGGATGGGGGACTTCCTCATCGAGGTACGAACCAGCCCGACATGTCAAGAGGATTTCATTAAACAGACCTCATATTATTAGTTCAGTTCGTTAAATCCTGAAATCAGGCTTGTGTTTCCACTGGAGAGTGTGATCTGTCACAAGTGAGACGTCACTGCAGTGGAGTACAGAAAAGTGTCACTAAGCAGTAGGGGTGTTCGGCCGACGCCAATACCGATACCAATCACATGTATTAAAGGTAAATTATTCATTGTATTTATGGTTGGAGCCGTTGACAGTTTACCAATGACAACACGGTATTTTAAACTAGTTAATATTCTTTTACACAGTATTACATTCAATCATTTGATCAAAACTATGTTCATTAGTACAAAACTAAACAAAAGCAAAAACTGCTTTCCACTACTCATTTTAATCATTTGATGTTTGCCCTCAAAGTCATCCTGTGTCCAGGGAATTATTTGTAATCATTAAAGAGGCTTTTTGCAACATTTACACACATGCATAGAGGGCGGCAACTTTCCAATGTATTTTACACAGTAAATCCCGCCCTCTCATAGTTTCTCATACGTACTGACGTCATTAGCTTTAGGTGTTGTTAGCTAATAACAGGAGTTGGGATAGCTAGCATTAGCTGTCACAAAATGTATATTCTATCATAACAACATCATGACTGCAAATTGTTCGTTGCTTCTCTTGGATTGCTTTTGTATGTGTGCACGCGCTCCCTGCGGGTACATGTGACAAGACTGGGTGAGTGACCGCCATAAACACCAATCATTTTATTTGGGCCGGTAAAAATTCTTACGACGTAAACTTTGTAATTGTGAAAAGTATACACAATTGTCTAACAAATGTGTTCTGTTAAACCACTAATGGTAGCATAAGCTAGATGATGGTGTTCTTGTTATATGTTTTGCTTTGAGAAATGTTACTGTGAGGGAGTTGCAAGCAGCACCTTTAACAAAAAAAAAAAAAAAAAAATTTGGGAAGTGAGAAAATATTGACCAAATCAGTCTTGTATTGATCATACTCTATAACTGCCCTGGGTATCGATGTAATGATACTTGATAACGATACTTAATATAGTAAGAAATAAAGTTTTATTTGCTGTAATGATTATTTTTATCTTTGGGCAGAGGTTCCACACTGTTTATGGAGACACTTAATTAGCCACGAGCTTGTCAGCCCAGAGAAAAAAAAATAATTTGTACCTTTTGTGATCGGCGATCAAGTACTTTTTTGGCCGAAACTGATCTGTGTCAAGTTGATCAGCACATCCTTAATAAGTAGAAGGGCCATCTTCGACTAAAGACTTTCATTATTGAATATGATTCGTCAGATTTTGCCCATCGTCGACGATCAGTCAGATTTATGGTGTGTTTTTTAAGAGAAATGAACAGATGGTGATATTGTCTGTTGTAGTGTAAGCTGACTGGTTACTGGGGGTCAGTAAAGTCACATGGATGGGCTCCAGCACTTAAACGTAAATATTCTGAAGTTAATTAAAGGTACTTATGAAAGGAATACTGTACAGTCTTGTATTAAAGTTAACAAAATAAAAACTAATTTCCACCTCAGAAAAAGAGTAAACCACAGTTTGTGAGGCCCTTGGCTCTGTTTCATAGCACAAAGAGGACATCAAAATTGAATAAGTATGTAAAAAAACGTTTCTACATGCAAACCTGCAGAAGGATCATTACCCTTTTCAAGGGGAAAGCAACATCGACCAGAGGCGCATGTTAGCAGTAGCACGGCAAGCTCTACGTCTGACTGTGTAGTGGCTTGACGGGCCTCAATCACGTCTCCCATGTTAGAACATCCTACCAACACTATTAGTAAAATATTATTGTGTATGGACAAATTAATTTTATATGATAAGAGCTGTGTGAGGCAAAAACACACCAGCTGATTTTAGAGACGTGAGGTGGCCGTGCTGAGAAGGTCTGACAGCCAAAACTAGGAATGATCTTTTAACTCTCTAAAAATACTTATCTGCGCAAAATAATACTGTTGTAATATTTGAAGAAGACATGAACATAAATGGATCTTCCCAACACATCGGCTGTACACAGGGCCCAAACAGATATTAACTCACCTCCCTACCACAAAGGGGGGAAGGACTGCAAGGTTCATAGTCTAATCAGAGCAGTATTACTTGCTGACATTAATTTCAGGGCATTCAATCAATCGCAACTGGACTGCTTGGTTTGTCTTACAGGACGTTTCGCCTCATCTGAGTAGACTTCATTAGTTCGTGCTCGGAGCTTGGTCGGATTAGTCTAACGACAGATCTAGTCGAGCGACTGGTGCCGAAAACCCAAATGTTTGTATTCCATAACCAGGAGGGTTTTGTAGTATAGACGCTAGACTAGATCTGAACAATCTAAGTCTATGAGCATGAACTGATGAAGCCTCCTCGGATGAGAGGCGAAACGTCTTCCAAGAAAAACCAAGCTGTCCAGTTGCGATTGATTGAATGCCCTGAGCTTACAATGACCTGGATGAATGAGAACATTCATAGACTTCCTGACATAAAAAAACTAAAATCAGATTATTTGATCTGTGCTGAACCAAACCGTTCTTCCTCCTGGATTTAGCAACTTTAAACATCTGACCTCTTCTGTTAATATTTCACAGGTGAACAGTCAGAATGTGGTGAAGGTAGGCCACCGGCAGGTGGTCAACATGATCCGACAGGGTGGCAACAGCCTAATGGTGAAAGTCGTGATGGTTGCCAGAAACCCTGAGCTGGAGGATACGACTCGAAAGAGAGGTTTGCGTCACATTTTTCTAGCTTCCAAAGATTGAATGTTTATTTCGACATATAAGCCATGTTGCTGTTAGTGACGACTGCGTGTGTAGGCAAGAAGTTTTTTTCAACATAAAATCTGCATTTGGCTGGCTTCCCTTGGCAGCCCCGCAGCAGACGAAAAGGCTGACTCCTCCTGCCATCGCCTTGCGCTCCAAGTCAATGACATCAGAGCTGGAAGACATGGGTAAGATGACGAGGACAAACATTCGGATGCTGAAGAAGGGACTGGAAAGAACCTACACAAAAAAAATATGTTCTTATGTGTTTTGTCATTGAGGTTTTTTTTTTAACGGGGACCTATTATGCAAAACTAACTTTTCTTACCTATTTGTACTCACTGTTGTTTATTTGGGATCTGCAAAAGTCCCGAAAATTTGAAATTTAAACCGTGGAGCCATTGCAGAGATATTTATAACACAATATTACCTTCTTTCCTACTCCCGCCAAACGAGTTGTTTGTAATTTGTACAATTGGTGATGTCACAAATTGGGAAAACCGTGGACAGGTTATTCAAATATAGTATACCGTATTTCCTTGAATTGCCGCAGGGCATATAGTATGCGCCTGCCTTGAATTACTGCCGGGTCAAACTCGCTTCGCAAAATAATTAGCGCATGCTTAGTATTACCGCTTGGTCAAACTCGTGACGTCACGAGTGACATTTCCCCTGTCATCATTTTCAAAATGAAGGAGGCTAATTTCAATACCGGTAATTTGAAATCGCATAAAGGGAGAAAGATTAAGAGCTATTCAGTAGGATTTAAGGTCCAAGCTTACATCACACTCAAATTTTTACTGCATGCCGGAGTGAGAAGAGGTTTTAAAATAATTAGCGCATGCTTACTTTTACCGCATGGCTTTGGTAAGCGCAGGAGTGAGAAGAGGTTTTAAATTAATTAGCGCCCCGGCGGCAATTCAAGGAAATACGGTAAATGTGCCGAGAGTCCCTTGTAGGTGTCCGCCATTGTTGTCCGCGTTGTAGCCAATAAGCTCCTTTTTACGATATCCTCTTGTTGTGGGGCAGACTAGCTTGTACATGCACATGTATTTTCTGCTGTTGTCATTTCTAATACGAAGTAGCAAGTAGTTCTAACTTATATCTGTCAGTAGACTCGATATGCAAGCGCTAAAAACTACAACAAAGTGGGCGGGGAGAAGACGCTGTCGAAGTGAAGGCAGTAAATAAAACCACCCAAAAAACTCATAAAGTGGCTCAAAAACCGTCCGTAAAACATAATTTTGGAAAAAAAAACACCATTGAATATTATGTAGACCAGACAGAAGTGTTTTGAATGCTTTAAAGGGGTCATTTTATAACTGTTTCTACAGTTTCTCATACACCATACAAGTATTAGTCATTTGAGCGTATGGGCACACAGCAAAATATTAAGTGTGAACAAACAAGGACAAGCAATATGAACGTTATTTGTTGTGTGATTCAACTAACAATTTGCTTCCTCCCTCACAAACCAAATGTGCTGCTCGGCAGTGGAAAAAGGTGGGAGAATCACAAAAATGAAATGCTCTTATTGTCATTTCCCCAACACCATCACCTCTGCATTCACACCATCTTGTGTCTGAGTATGTATTCCATCCCTTCATCTGCAGTATGAACTTTAGCGACACAGCAGTTCCCTTCACACCTATACCTTATCTTTCCCAATTATGTATGCTGCAGCAAACTCTCCATGGAAAAAGAAAGCAGGTGAACATCAGGCTGTATCATTGACTCTATCAGGCCCCAGGGCCTTAATTAAGAGTCTTTTGATGCTAGCGTCTCCTCTGTCTCTGTCTGTCCCAGACTTCGAGTCCTCTCAGGGTGCTGATAAGAAGAGGACAGTCTATCAGATGGCACTGAGTAAGAAAACAGTTTTTGTCATGGAGTGTTTTTGCACCTTAAGGGATCAAGAGAGATGATGGTTGAAACCTTTCTTTTTATCTGTCTCACCTTTTTATTCTTTGTCTCTTCTCTTCTGCTGCTGTTTTTTTTTCTTAGATAAACTGGATGAAATCTTGGCTGCTGCCCAGCACACAATTACGTCAGACAACCAAGGCCAGAGAGGTCACGCGGGCAAGAGAGACCGGAGCAAGAGTATTGTTCCCAATGTCTCCAATGAGGTATTTTTGCAATCCATAAGAAACGCTGCCAGTTCTGTTATCACAATTTGGCATTCTTTATGCTTTTTTCTTTTTATTTGGAACGTGCTGTTTTTCCTTAAATGCGTCAGCTGTGTACTTCTTTCCCACTCCTGCAGAGAGTGTTTCTGCACTGCTTTAGGCAATAGCACAGACTTAATCATGGACGTGACTAATGCAGAAATGATTCCCATCTATAATGAAGCGTGGCCTTTCTCTGTCTTCTAGTTGTGGGGGTGCTTAGCTGCCCTCACAGCCTTTTACTGAAAATGATTGACAATGGACCGCCCACAAATCTGACTCAGGTTGTGGCCATTTGTTTAGTTTATGGGTGTACAAATAGTCTGCTTCCTGCTTGTTTTTTATTTTATTATACCCCCAAAGTAATTGTTTTTATTATTTCAGTTCACCAATTTATTTAGAACATTGATTGATTGATTGATACTTTTATTAGTAGATTGCACAGTACAGTACATATTCCGTACAATTGACCACTAAATGGTAACACCCGAATAAGTTTTTCAACTTGTTTAAGTCGGGGTCCACGTTAATCAGACCATTTTAAAATATGCACAATTCAAACCAAAAAAAGAATTTCTATTAAAATATCTTCCATCCATCCATTTTCTACCAATTGCCCCTTGCGGAGTCGCGTTGGGCTGGAGCCTATCCCAGCTGAAATTGGGCAGAAGGCAGGATACACCCGGGGCAAGTCGCCACCTCATCGCAGGGGCCAACACAGATAGACAATATCCATACTCACATTCACACACTAGGGAAATCTACAAAAAACAATAGTATTAATATAAAAATAAGATAAAATTGGTGTGTGTCTGAAAAGTAGCAGGAATTGGCAAAAGCATATACAGATAATCTGATTCATAATCATCAATACAATACATACCGGTAATCTTGAATGATACTTGACAACATTAACAGGATACATATCATATTTAATTAAATTCACATATACTTTCAATAATAAACCCACTCATCATTTAATCAAATGTAGTTTGTATAAATACACTACACCATTTTTTGTATGTTTTGTTAGATTTTTCTCATCCCATTGTACTCTACTAAGTCAACCCACACATACTTCTAATTTTAAGAGTCGCGTTAATACAAAGATGATTTAAATTTAATTTGCCCCTCAAATTATATTTTGGAATTTTAAACATTTACGTGATGTTCGGTGGTAGTAGATTGTTTATTGCTTTAAAAATTATTTAACTTTTTTTAATGTGGATCATTTTTGTAAGGTGATCTTGTAAGTATTACCCCAAACTTCCACACAATAGTTAAAATATGAAAATATTAGTGTACAATAGAGTGTGCAAGCTTTTATGGTTCAGAATGTGCTTTATTTTTTCCAAGATTGCAATACTTTTTGCTTTTATTACCACTCGGATATTTGATGTGAGGTTTCCAGCAGAGCACACCCAAAAGCTTACTTTCACATGTTCTTTCATTCTTAGTGTTATCAGTTTCATGTTTAATTAATTTGTACATTTGTATGTGTCTATTATACTCATATTTTCTCTCAATTCTATGCCAAGTCAACATATGAACTGCAGGCCACGGGGAATGCAGTGCTGTCCAGACCTGGTTTTACCTACAACCAAGCGCACTTTCAACCAGCCCAGCATGCATTAATGATGCGTCAGAAATCCATTGGTAAGACTGTCAAAAGCATAATTTGTCTTTTGAAGTCAAAGTTTGTTGATGTTGTGGTCTTGGGCTCAGGTATAACCGAGGAGGAAAGGCAGTACCTTCACCCACCTGCGATAAAGTTGGCTCGTAGCTTGTCAGTGCCAGGACCGGAAGAAATCCCCCCGCCCCCAAATACATCAGCGCCAGAGCCACCTTTAACCGCCGGCCCTCATCCTGTGAGGGGACCTGCCATGCCCATACCTCCTGTATCGCAGGCCCACTTCCAGCTCCACTCCCAACCAGGGCAGCCTAATCAATGGGAAAGAGGTGGTGGGATGAACCAGCAGGTTATGGCGTCCACGCTCCGCAGACAATCTGAAGGACTGTGCGGCAGGGAGCAAGAGGCACCCAGGCGAGGTGGTGGCAAGATGGGGGGATTAAGAAGAGGCTACAGTAGCGCTACACCACCAACAAGTGCTAAACCCAAGGCTCAGCAAGCCACGCAGCATCATCCCTCTCGAGAACAAGGTGGAGGGACCGGCAGGGGGACAGCCCGCAGGGGGGGACGGGGAGCTTTGACAAAACAATCTAAAGTTGAGGATGGACTGCGACAACATCGGGGAAAAGGTGGTGCAGGAAAAGAGAAGACCTCCATCCCCATCCCAACAATCATCATCAAAGCTCCTTCCACCAGCAGCAGTGGCCGAAGCAGCCAGGGAAGCAGCATGGAGGCTGAGGCCCCGCACGGTGCAGAGGCCCACACACCTGCTGAGCAAACTCCCGAAAGCCCAAAGTCCACTCCGCCTTCACCACTCACCTCAACGCCACCTCAACCCCCAACAGCCTTGCCTCAATCGGATGCTTCTCCTCCGGTTTCTATGAAGCAAAACCTGGAGAACGTAGACTACACGTCAACCTTTGGTTCCTCATTTGGAAGCGGAGGGGCACGCAGGGAGAGAGAACGTTTCCGCGACATGAGAAGAAAAAGTGCTTCTTTCTTCCTCTCATCGGAGGAAGATATCCAAGGGGAGGCCGGAGGAGGCACTGGGGAGGGAGGTGAAGCGTTAAGTGCAAGGATTCAGCCGCTCCAGAGCTCTCAAATGGAAGTACCAACTCCTCGACTCAGACCATCCAAGTCTATAGATGAGGGCATGTTTTCTGGCGACAACTATGTCCACTATTCCAGCAGCATGCCTCCAGCATTTGGCCTTCCAGAGTATTCATCCCCTGTCTTCAGTCAAGATGGTCAACCCAAGTCGGCTCCATCAATGTACGGCTCCCAGCCTGCTACTACTTTCATTCACCCGCTCACAGGCAAGGTTCTGGATCCTTCATCTCCACTTGGGCTTGCGCTCGCCGCGAGGGAGCGCGCGCTTAAGGATGACCGCAGGACTCGGCGAGAGGAGAGACACTTTGGTCGACAGCTGTCCACAGTGGGAGCGTTCACCAACCCAGCTCAGACCCCAACGCCCTCTCTTTTTGCAACGCCTACACAATCCACCTACACATCACCCGTCTCCCTCCACTTGAGCTCCCCCAGTGCAACCACCTCACCCGCGTCTCTAAGTCGGCCTCAGTCACCTAGAATTTTACGCACGGGAGGAGGAGGGGATAAGATGGAGAGGGACAGGGATGGAGGATCTAGAGAGGGGCTTAGAGTTCGTTTCTCTGAGGACAAAAACAGCCAATATTCGAGCCAATATTCGAGCCAATATTACCCAGACAACCCCAGCGAGAGCGAAAAGGAGACACATGATAGTAGACATGTTCAACCAATCCAGGCTCATCCACATCCAGGTCAGCCTGCCCCTCGCAGGCCTTCCTTTCTGCAGATGGACAATACTCCTAACACCAACTACATCCCTCAGTACACCGTCCCGACAGCACATACACAGGCCACTGACTATATGGGGGGGACAAAAGCAGAAACCGGCAACTTGGGAATGGTGGTACTGCCTCCACCAGCTCCCTCCATAGACATAGACGAAGAGTTTGTCTTTGCAGAACCCTTGCCTCCGCCTTTACAGTTTGCAAATGGTAAAAATGAAAGAGTGAAGGATTACCACCAGCAGTTCCAACACATGAGTCAACGACCTGCTCCACCACCACCTCCTCTTCCATCTCCTAAACCCTCCAGTGTTCCCCAATCCTCTTCGCAGGGGGGTGACTCTGCCACCTCCAGCCTTACCTCTTATGATAGTGAGGTGGCTAACCTGACACAAGCTGCTCTCTCGTCGTCTTCACCATCTCCACAGATATACCCTCCCACCTCCACAAGCACCTCCACTGCTGCCACATTGCTACACAGACCCCAACCCATGTCACATTCTCATACATATTACAGCGGCCCCGACGACCCAGTGGCAGGGGGTTACACCACAGCCCACGACAGAGGCACGGCCACCCTTACCACGACCATGACATATGCCACCACTACTATGACAGCCACCGTGGCCGCCTCAACCACAACAACCTCGACGGCTTCGGACTACAGCATGATTGTGGGAGGACACAAAAGTGGCTACAGCACAGGGGCGA
>NC_084618.1:61084710-61162210 GCF_033978795.1 Nerophis ophidion
TTACCCACCTCCTCGCCTCAACACCGTCAGGTTCTCCCACCCAATCTATCTGCTGCCCCTTCTGTGTCCCCTTCCCCTCAAGTCCCGGTGCAGCGCAACTGGACCCGTTCCCCTTCTCCTCAAATGCCTTCATCCCCGGTCCACTCTCACCCTCCCCATTCGCCCACCTTCTGTCCTTACCCGACGTCGCCCAAGCATCGCTCTAAGATGCGGCGGCAAACGTTCGATTTCCAGTGCAGCCCCACTAAGGAGATGCGTTCATCAGTGTCCAGACGCCGTGCCCCCAGCCCGCTAATCTATAATACTGAACAGCCTAGCCCCATCCCTCCCAGACCCTCTTCCCTGCCCATCCTTCCCAGTACACCTGTCTACAACAACCCTTTTGAATTCCCGGGCCCTTCTTCCCCCCTAGGAGACCCCTACTCAGCCTCAACACCGCCATTGTTCTCCCCCTCTGGTGTGTCAAGTGCTAACCCGCTACTCGTCTCCCGCTCTCTCTCCCCCACTCATTACCTCTCCGGAGCCTCTTCCCCTTTGCACTTACCCCCTAGCCCATCTTGCCTCAACTTCCCCCAGCTTAACCAGCCTCCCCCGGCCAAACCCTTTGCCCTCAAGCCTCTGCCCTACTGGACCAAGTACGATGTGGCCGACTGGCTGGTTTACCTAAACCTGGGCGAACACAGAGAGCGTTTTATTGATAACGAAATAGACGGATCTCATTTGCCTTCACTTACCAAGGATGACTTCTTGGACTTGGGGGTAACTCGCGTGGGGCATCGAATGAACATCGAAAGGGCGCTGAAGAAACTCACTGACAGGTGAGGGAGGACTTTATCAGCAGGGTCAGGAACCTGGATCGCCCCTTTTTTCCTTTTCAAAGGCATATAATTTGTTATTTTTATTCCCCTTTATGTTTCCTTTCTTCCTTTCTTGTTGGTTCCCCAGGCCCCTCTCCTCCCCTTTGCATGTCTCATGTACTTCCCCCAGATACACGGATTAAGAGTAATGGGGTGAAAGATGACAAAACACATGACAAAAAGGAACATTACCAGAAGAAGAACGGTGGATGTTTTATTTGCACATTTACTGCAAAGACTCCCGCTTTGAAATGAGGTAAATCACTAAATGCAAAAACTTTTCATAGACAAGGTGATTGGCACACCGTTCTAAAAGGGTAAACGCGAATAAAATGTTGCCAGAAACGCAAGGACCCCCATCGTGACGTCACTTGAAGTCTGGCCAAAGTCAGTGAGAGGGTGACAAAAATGTTTTCTCTTTTTATCTATTTGCTATATCTCCCCAAAATGACTCCTAATAACAGGTTTGTATGTATGTTACTTGAGAGCACTAGATATAATAGCTTACGTGTTTAACAGGATTCACTAATATTAGGTGCATTAAGAGCAATCATTCGAACTATTTTCAATTCATTCAAATTTGTGATACAGATTATGGTTATGGAAGTGAAATAGGCTTGAATTTATTTATTACAAAGGAGTATTAGGGCTACACTGAAAATAAAATGAGTCATAATGTAATGAGAATAAGGTCAGAGTTTTATCATTTTAATTTATTTACTTCACAAAAAAATGATTGTTTGATATTAATTATTTAATTTAAGTTTTTTGTTCTTGTCATATTTGAAATTGTCTTTCTTCCTGTAATATTTTGACTTTTTTTTTCACGTTACCTTTACAGCCCTCATATTATTGTATTACTTGTAATATTACGACTTCGTTCTCATAATAAATTAACTTTATTCCTGTAATTAACAAGAACGCAACGGTATCAAAATGTTTTTTTCTTGTAATATTGTACATCACAGTTTGGAAATTCTTTTATCACAGATATTTTGTCATAATATAATGAAGTATTTTGACCATTGAGACTTTTCCCTTCACAATATATTTTTTCCATAATATTTTAAGATGTGTAATAATACTTTTTCTCGGTTTTAATCATAATATTATGGCTTTTGAGTATACCTATTTGAACTCTATTGAACTATTCAAACTTTTTTGATTATGATAACAACCTTTCCTGCCATGTTATGTTTAGAATTAAAGTTTTACTATTTCACAACTCTTGTACTTATTACTTTGAAGTTTTATTGTACTATTTCAACTTTTTCATGTTACCTGACTTTTTTTGCCAAACATTTAGATTTTTTTTTGTCATAATATTCCGAGGACTTTTGTTTATAATGCAATTTACCTTGTAATAATGTGACAGCGTTATTTTTCAAGTTATACAACTTTTCTTTACATACATTTGGACTTTCTCATAAGACTACTGTAAGACATTATTGTTACTTTTTCCATGTATTATTTTGACTTGTTTTTACGTATTATCCATTAATTTAGGTTTAAGGGTTTAAGCTGGAGTCTATCCCAGTTGACTTTGGGCAACTGGACTGGTCGTTAGCCAGTTGCAGACATCATGTAATGTTGACTTAACTTACCTAATAATTCAACTAAATAAACCATTATTATTGTGACTTATTTCTGACTTTCATATAATTATTTTTTTCTTGTAATATTTTAAGTTTTTAATGTAAAATCATGGCTGTTTCCACATAATATCTGAACTTAAACTCTGACCTCATTACTTCTTGTTTTCTTTTCTTGTGGTATCATGTTCTTCTTTTTTTGAGTGTGGCCCTAATACTTGAAATTGTACCTTGTGGTTCTGAAAATGTAAACATGGAGAGGAATAACAGTGTTTTTATTACTTACAGACTGCAAGTCACTTTTTTGTACTTTCTTGGTGTCATAGCACAAGTGGAGGGATTGATGCCATACTGTTCCTGTAGGTTCCGTGATCACAAAGGGCTTTTTTAACTGCTTCACCTCCTGTGCTACTGTTCGAAATACCTTTTTTTTTTTTTGCTGCTTGTTGTCGAAATCTTTCTTGCCTGATCCACACAATTTGGCCTATTTCATTTTAGAGAAACACATGCATAAAATAGAGCGGCCTGGAGTTTCGTGTTTTAAGAATCTATTGTCTTCCAAACTCTTTTGTTTGGTTGCTTTTTTGGTGTTGGGAAGTCTCTGATTTCTGTCAATGCTGCTCGCCCTGTGATGACCTTTAGTGAAGCAGACACATGTTAGTTTTAATGCATATTCTCGCCATGTGAGTAACTAAACATGACTTGTGTATTCTCCTCACGCTGAGTCGCCTCAGTGCTGTTTGTGTGATGACGGGACTGAGCGGTAGTGTAGACGACACTACATGTGTATGATTTATATAAAGTATTTTAGCTCTAGTCAAATGTATAATGAATATGACTACATACAGTATGGGTGTAAGTATGCAGAGTTTTAAAGAAGTATATATGAATATAAAGTACAGTTTTAAATAAAATGCAGTACATTCTAAATAAAATGATTATAGAACTGTGTTGAAATCAATTCTGAAATGATTATTTCTGTTTTAGTACATCTTGAAATGATGAAAAAACATAAAGCATGTTTTAAGTCCAGCGTGAGCTAATAAGGCAGAAGATTGGAGCTCACTTAACAATTCGCTTTCAAAGAAAACCAGCCAACCAACAAAAAAATAATGAGAATTGTCTCTTCTTTTTTATTTTGCTAACATTCTTTGCTTTCTTATTTGACGTCTCATAAATTGAATACACTGAAAAAAATGTAATTATTGATTTACTTCTACCTCATGTATTCTCTGTTAATGTGAAAGATGAGGATGGTCCTTACGTCAATATTCAAACGTAATATATACATTTTAATATGCAGCACTCAAAATGTGTCTTATCCTAATGTATTTTTTATTACAAATATTTTATTTTTATTCATAAAATGGATTTTATTTATTAATTTTATATTTATATATCCATCCATCCATATTCTTCCGCTTATCCGAGGTCGGGTCGCGAGGGCAACAGCCTAAGCAGGGCAACCCAGACTTCCCTCTCCCCAGCCACTTCGTCTAGCTCTTCCCGGGGGATCCCGAGGCGTTCCCAGGCCAGCCGGGAGACATAGTCTTCCCAACGTGTCCTGGGTCTTCCCCGTGGCCTCCTACCGGTTGGACGTGCCCTAAACACCTCCCTAGGGAGGCGTTCGGGTGACATCCTGACCAGATGCCCGAACCACCTCATCTGGCTCCTCTCGATGTGAAGGAGCAGCGGCTTTACTTTGAGTTCCTCCCGGATGGCAGAGTTTCTCACCCTATCTCTAAGGGAGAGCCCCGCCACACGGCGGAGGAAACTCATTTCGGCCGCTTGTACCCGTGATCTTATCCTTTCGGTCATGACCCAAAGCTCATGACCATAGGTGAGGATGGGAACGTAGATCGACCGGTAAATTGAGAGCTTTGCCTTCCGGCTCAGCTCCTTCTTCACCACAACGGATCGGTACAACGTCCGCATTACTGAAGACGCCGCACCGATCCGCCTGTCGATCTCACGATCCACTCTTCCCCCACTCGTGAACAAGACTCCTTGGTACTTGAACTCCTCCACTTGGGGCAGGGTCTCCTCCCCAACCCGGAGATGGCATTCCACCCTTTTCCGGGCGAGAACCATGGACTCGGACTTGGAGATGCTGATTCTCATTCCGGTCGCTTCACACTCGGCTGCGAACCGATCCAGTGAGAGCTGAAGATCCCGGTCAGATGAAGCCATCAGGACCACATCATCTGCAAAAAGCAGAGACCTAATCCTGCGGTCACCAAACCGGAACCCCTCAACGCCTTGACTGCGCCTAGAACAGAACAGAATCGGTGACAAAGGACAGCCTTGGCGGAGTCCAACCCTCACTGGAAATGTGTTCGACTTACTGCCGGCAATGCGGACCAAGCTCTGGCACTGATCGTACAGGGAGCGGACCGCCACAATAAGACAGTCCGATACCCCATACTCTCTGAGCACCCCCCACAGGACTTCCCGAGGGACAAGGTCGAATGCCTTCTCCAAGTCCATGAAGCACATGTAGACTGGTTGGGCAAACTCCCACGCACCCTCAAGAACCCTGCGGAGAGTATAGAGCTGGTCCACAGTTCCACGACCAGGACGAAAACCACACTGTTCCTCCTGAATCCGAGGCCCGACCATCCGGCGTAGCCTCCTCTCCAGTACACCTGAATAAACCTTACCGGGAAGGCTGAGGAGTGTGATCCCACGATAGTTGGAACACACCCTCCGGTCCCCCTTCTTAAAGAGAGGAACCACCACCCCGGTCTGCCAATCCAGAGGTACCGCCCCCGATGTCCACGCGATGCTGCAGAGTCTTGTCAACCAAGACAGCCCCACAGCATCCGGAGCCTTAAGGAACTCCGGGCGGACCTCTTCCACCCCTGGGGCCTTGCCACCGAGGAGCTTTTTAACTACCTCAGCGACCTCAGCCCCAGAAATAGGAGAGTCCACCACAGATTCCCCAGGCACTGCTTCCTCATAGGAAGACGTGTTGGTGGGATTGAGGAGGTCTTCGAAGTATTCCTTCCACCTATCCACAACATCTGCAGTCGAGGTCAGCAGAACACCATCCGCACCATACACGGTGTTGATAGTGCACTGCTTCCCCTTCCTGAGGCGGCGGATGGTGGTCCAGAATCGCTTCGAAGCCGTCCGGAAGTCGTTTTCCATGGCTTCCCCGAACTCCTCCCATGTCCGAGTTTTTGCCTCAGCGACCGCTGAAGCTGGACACCGCTTGGCCTGTCGGTACCTGTCCACTGCCTCCGGAGTCCTATGAGCCAAAAGGACCCGACAGGACTCCTTCTTCAGCTTGACGGCATCCCTCACCGCTGGTGTCCACTAAGGGGTTTTAGGATTGCCGCCCCGACAAGCACCAACTACCTTGCGGCCACAGCTCCGATCAGCCGCCTCGACAATAGAGGTGCGGAACATGGTCCACTCGGACTCAATCTCCTGCACCTCCCTCGTGACATGTTCGAAGTTCTTCCGGAGGTGGGAATTGAAACTTTCTCTGACAGGAGACTCTGCCAGACGTTCCCAGCAGACCCTCACAATGCGTTTGGGCCTCCCAGGTCTGTTCGGCATCCTCCCCCACCATCGCAGCACACTCACCACCAGGTGGTGATCGGTAGAAAGCTCCGCCCCTCTCTTCACCCGAGTGTCCAAAACATAAGGCCGCAAATCCGATGACACAACTACAAAGTCGATCATGGAACTGCGGCCTAGGGTGTCCTGCTGCCAAGTGCACATATGGACACCCTTATGTTTGAAAATGGTGTTTGTTATGGACAAACTGTGATGAGCACAAAAGTCCAATAACAAAACACCACTCGGGTTCAGATCCGGGCGGCCATTCTTCCCAATCACGCCTCTCCAGGTTTCACTGTCGTTGCCAACGTGAGCGTTGAAGTCCCCCAGTAGGACAAGGGAATCACCCGGGGGAGCACTTTCCAGTACTCCCTCTAGTGCTCCCAAAAAGGGTGGGTACTCTGAACTGCTGTTTGGTGCATAAGCACAAACAACAGTCAGGACCCGTCCCCCCACCCGAAGGCGGAGGGAGGCTACCCTTTCGTCCACCGGATTAAACTCCAACGTGCAGGCTTTGAGCCGGGGGGCAACAAGAATTGCCACCCCAGCCCGTCGCCTCTCACTGCCGGCAACGCCAGAGTGGAAGAGGGTCCTGTCCGTCTCGAGAGAAGTGGTTCCAGAGCCCTTGCTGTGCGTCGAAGTGAGTCCGACTATATCCAGCCGGAACTTCTCAACTTCGGGCACTAGCTCAGGCTCTTTCCCCCCCAGTGCCCAGTGAGGGGACGTTCCACGTCCCAAGAGATAGCTTCTGTAGCCGAGGATTGGACTGCCAAGTGCCCTGCCTTCGGCTGCCGCCCAGCTCACATTGCACCCGACCTCTATGGCCCCTGCTATGAGTGGTGAGCCCATTGGAGGGGTGACCCACGTTGCCTCTTCGGGCTGTGCCCGGCCGGGCCCCATGGGAACAGGCCCGGCCACCAGGCGCTCGCCATCGTGCCCCACCTCTGGGCCTGGCTCCAGAGGGAGGCCCCGATGACCCGCGTCCGGGCGAGGGAAATCTGGGTCTATGTTTTTTCTTCATCATAAAGGTCTTCGAACTGCTCTTTGTCTGATCCCTCACCTAGAACCTGTTTGCCTTGGGAGACCCTACCAGGGGGCATAAAGCCCCCGGACAACATAGCTCCTAGGATCAGTGGGACACGCAAACTCCTCTACCACGATAAGGTGGCAGCTCAGAGAGGAGATATTTATATATGTTAAGTTTATTTGGATTTTCTCAGCTACACTCCTTTTGGCAAATTTTGACCTTTTTAGTGTGTTTGCTAATCTGAGTTATTCTTATCTTATTTTATTGTAGTTATTTTCTCATTTTGTTTAATTCAGGTCAACGTTTGGTTTACTTTAGTTTAGTTGATTTCTTTTAAGCTTAGTTTGTATTCATTTAATCTTAGTGCAAATTAGCTCCAATTGGCTAATTTAGCTTGTTTTGTGTTATTTTCTATTTTAATTTCCTCATATATTATTTTGTCTTAACTATGTTTTTATTAGATGGTTATTTCATCTCAATTCATCGTAGTTTAGTTTAAATTAAATCTCTGTTCACCTTGCTTTAGTTGCTTTAATCTTTTTAAACATTTAGCTAGGTTGAGTTTAACATATCTTAAACTTAATTGATCTTATTTTATCTCAAATTGGCCGAGCTATTTTAGCCTGATCATTTTCGTTTTTCTTAGTTTTGTCCCCCAGGTCAGTTTAGCTCATTCTCACTTCCAATTAATCAATTTGACCTTTTTTATGTTACTTTTGATAACTGCGGTTTTATTATTGTTTTGCTCATCTTAGTTTAGTTGACTAATTTATCTTATTATAGTTCCGCTTAATTAAACTTGGTTTTGTGCAGCTTTTTTTTTTTAGCTTCACCATTAATTTAATCAAATGTTTTATCGTATTGTGTTTTCTCTTAGCAAAGGTCTGCAATTTGTTAGTTTGTCTCATACAATTTGTATCTCAATTTAATTTATTTGATAATTTTCCCTTGTTTATTTAACTAAGATAAACCTACCTCATTTTGATTTTATTAGCTCTTTTTTTCTTAATTATCTTAGCTCACTCCCCTAACTTATTGTGTATGCTCGGCTTTGCTCTGCTTATTTTATTGTATTTTATTTTATTTTAGCTAAACATTATTTTAAGATTAGTTTATCTTAGCTAATTTCTGTGCTGTCACCTTATCGTGATAAAGGAGTTTGTGTGTCCCAATGATCCTAGGAACTATGTTGTCCAGGGACTTCTATGCCCCATGGTAGGGTCTCCCAAGACAAACAGGTCACAGGTGAGGGATCAGACAAAGAGCAGCTAAAAGACTTTTGTGGAAAAGAAAAAACAAGGACTCAGATTTGCCTCGCCTGTCCCCATGGCACAGCCCAAAGAGGCAACGTGCCCCCCCCCCCCCCCCCCCCCCCTCAATAGGCTCACCACTCATGGGAGGGGCCGTAGATTGACTGATTGATTGAAACTTTTATTAGTAGATTGCACAGTACAATACATATTCCGTACAACTGACCACTAAATGGGAAAACCTGAACAAGATTTTCAACTTGTTTAAGTCAGGGTCCACGTTAATCAATTCATGGTACAAATATATACTATCAGAATCAGCTTTATTGTCATTACGCAGGGTAACGAGATTGAGGCCATGCCATACAGTGCGATTTGTGCATGCAAGAAAACAATGTGTAAATATATAAAAATAAAAAAAATATAGAAGTGATGAAAAGTATAGAAGTGATTAAAAAAATATAGAAGTGTTTTTTTACAAATGTACACTCTATACAGTGGGTGAAATTAATATACTGTATACATGAATATCCACATGAAAAAACAGAGTGGTTGGTGGAATGGGTTATTGCACCGAAGAGAAGGCAGTTATAAGGGTCAGGATGGTTATGGCCCTGGGGAAGAAGCTGTTCTTTAGCCTGTTTGTCTTGGTTTTAATGCACCTGTAGCGCTTCCCAGAGGGCAGCAGGTGGAACAGGTCAGAGCCAGGGTGGGTGCTGTCCTTGATGATGGCACTGGCTCTGTTGAGGCAGCGGGAGGTGTAGATGTCCATCAGAGAGGAGAGAGGGCGGCCGATGATCTTCTGAGCCGTCTTGAGTACTCTTTGCAGCCTCTCTCTGTCTGCTGCAGTGCAGCTGCCGTACCACACTGTAATACAGTAGGTCAGCAGGCTCTCGATGGACGAGCGGTAGAAGGTCAGCAGCAGGTCAAGCTTCAGGTTGTACTTCCCGGGGACTCTCAGGAAGTGTAGCTGCTGCTGAGCCTTCTTGATGATTGATGTGGTGTTGACTGTACAGGAAAAGTCGTTAGAGATGTGGACTCCAAGGTACCTGAAGGTGGGGACCGTCTCCACACGCTCGCCGTTGATATAGAGGGGGGCAGGGTCGGTGCTGCTCCTCCTGAAGTCGACAATGATCTCTCTGGTCTTGCTGGTGTTGAGAGCGAGGTTGTTCTCCGAAGACATGGCCGTCAGTTTCAGGACGTCCTCCCTGTAGGCAGCCTCGTCACCCCATGAGATGAGCCCGAACACTGTGGTATCGTCAGCGAACTTGACGATAAGGCTGTCACTGTGGGCTGGACTGCAGGCATGGGTGTAGAGGCAGTAGAGCATAATATCATCATAATACAGTCATCACACAAGTTAATCATCAGAGTAAATACATTGAATTATTTACAATCCGGGGGGTGGGATGTGGAGGGGGGGTTGATATCAGCACTTCAGTCATCATCAATTGCATCATCTGAGAAATGGTCTGGTGCAGTGTGAGCTGGGTGGCAGCCGAAGGCAGGGCACTTGGTGGTCCGATCCTCAAACACATAAGATAGCTCTTGGGACGTGGGGGGAAGGAGCCTGAGCTGGAACGCAAAGGTGGAGAAGTTCCGGCTAGATATAGTCAGAGTCATTTTGACGCACAGCAATGGCTCTGGAAACAGTTCTCTCAATAGGGGCTGGACTACTCTTCCACTCTGGCGTTGCACGCAGTGAGAGGCGACGGGCTGGGTTGGCAATTCTTGTTGCCCCTGGCTCAAAGCCTGCACGTTGGAATTTTACTCAGTAGACGAGAGGGTAGTTTCCATGCGCCTTCGGGTGGGGGGACGGTTCCTGACTGTTGTTTGGGCTTACGCACCAAACAGAAGCTCAGGGTACCCACCCTTTTTAGATACACTCGAGGGAGTACTGGAGAGTGCTGCCTCAGGTGATTCCCTTGTTCTGTTGGGTGACTTCAACGCTCATATTGGCAACGACAGTGAAACCTGGAGAGGCGTGATTGGAATAATTGCCACCCGGATTTGAACTCGAGTGGTGTTTTGTTTTTGGAGGCAGCGGACAGGTACCAACAGGCCAAGCAATGTGCGGCTTTGGTGGTCACGGAGGCAAAAACTCGGACATGGGAGGAGTTCGGGGAAGCCATGGAAAACGATTTCCGGACGGGTTTGAAGCGATTTTGGACCACCAGCCACCGCCTCAGGAAGAGGAAGCAGTGCACTGTCAACACCATGTATGGTGCGGATCGTGTGCTGCTGACCTTGACTGCGGAGGTTGTAGATTGGTAGAGGGAATACTTGGAAGACCTCCTCGATCCGACCAACACGACTTTCTATAAGGAAGCAGTGCCTGGGGAATCTGTGGTGGGCTTTCCTATTTTTGGCGCTGAGGTTGCCGATGTAGTTAAAAAGTTCCTCGTTGGCAAGCCCCTGGGGGTGGATGAGATCTGCCCGGAGTTCCTTAAGGCTCTGGATGCTGTGTGGCTGTCTTGGTTGACAAGACTCTGCAACATTGCGTGAACATTGGGGACGGTACCTCTGGTTTGGCAGACCGGGGTGATGGTTCCTCCCTTTAAGAAGGGGAATCGTAGGGTGTGTTCCAACTATTGTGGGATCACACTCCTCAGCCTTCCCAGTAAGGTCTATTAAGGTGTACTGGAGAGGAGGCTACGCCGGATAGTCGAACTTCGGATTCAGGAGGAGCAATGTGGTTTTCGTCCTGGTCGTGGAACTGTGGACCAGCTCTATACTCTCGGCAGGGTTTTTGAGGGTGCATCGGAGTTTGCCCAACCAGTCTAAATGTGCTTAGTGGACTTGGAGAAGGCATTTGACCGTGTCCCTCAGGAAATCCTGTGGGGAGTGCTCAGAGAGTATGGGGTATCAGACTAATTGTGGCGGTCCACTCCTTGTATGATCAGTGTCAGAGCTCGGTCCGCATTGTAAGTAAGTAAGTCGGACCTGTTTTCAGTGAGGGTTGGACCATGCCTGGGCTGCCTTTTGTCACCAATTCTACAAAATTTCTAGGCAGAGTTAGGGCGTTTGGGGGATCTGGTTTGGTGGCTGCAGGATTAGCTCTCTGCTTTTTGTAGATAATGTGGTGGCTTCATCTGGCCAGGATCTTCAACTCTCACTGGATCGGTTCACTGCCAGGTGTGAAGCGACTGGAATGAAA
The DNA here is from genome assembly GCF_033978795.1 of Nerophis ophidion. Classification (NCBI taxonomy): domain Eukaryota; kingdom Metazoa; phylum Chordata; class Actinopteri; order Syngnathiformes; family Syngnathidae; genus Nerophis; species Nerophis ophidion. The sequence continues at coordinate 61,096,161 of NC_084618.1, forward strand.
ATCAGCATCTCCACGTCCGAGTCCGTGTTTCTCACCCGGAAAAGGGTGGGGTGCCATCTCTGGGTTGGGGAAGAGAAAGAAATCCATGTCAGAAAACCAACAAATTTAGCTGAACTGCACCAATTTTGTCAAGAGGAGTGGTCAAAAATTCAACCAGAAACTTGTGGATGGCTACCTAACCCGCCTTATTGCATTGAAACTTGCCAAGGGACATGTAACCAAATATTAACATTGCTTTATTTATACTTATGAACCAGAAGATTTGGTCACATTTTCAGTAGACCCAACATAAATTTATTAAATAAACAAACTTCATGAATGTTTTTGTGACAAACAAGTATGTGCTCCAATCACTCTATCACAAAAAAATAAAAGAGTTGTGGAAATTATTGAAAACTAAAGACAGCCATGACATTATGTCCTTCACTAGTGTATGTAAACTTTTGACCAGAACTTTATGTACTTACATGTACAACGTTTTTGGATGTTTTGTGCATAGTTTGAAAGGCAGCATAGACTAAATCTACATTACCAATATTGTAAGTCACCTCTTGCTAGCATTTTTCACTAGTGATAATGCATAAAGAAGAATGACAACTGTTTTTGTCTCACATAAGGATTAACAATGAAAATTAAAAAAAAAAGTGCAGTCAGTCAATCTACCCCAGAGCAGCTGTAGCTACAAATGCTGCAGAGCTGGGTGTACAAAGAGTATGGACAACTTAGTTTCAGACGATCTCTTGAATCATTGGTCCAAAGCGCTCAATATTTTATTTTTTCATCAGGAAAAATAATGTCAGAACGACCGCAATTTCTACATTGTAATACACACTGCATGCTTTAGTTCACAGCCGCACACACCCTTGGTAGCTAACATGGCACCTGATGATTAGTTGTTCATACTCTTCTTTATACACACCTCTGAATGTGGAGTGAACGAATAATGGGTTTTTAAGTACCATCCGCGTTCAGTCGCTGGTTTTAGCATGTTTAATAAGAATCAGAATAAAGAATATGTCACTCCAAAATTCTTAGTGAGGGAAAAAGACAAGAATGTATATAGGGTTAGAGTTTGTTGATCGGGGTCAAAGAAATCCTTGAATGTGTCTCTGATGGGCACATCATGTCAAGGGTGGTGAGCGTTGCTTGCAGTAGGCGTTAAAAATACAAAGACCCGCACAATTTGAGAAATCATTCTAATTAAGTGCAACTTGTTAGCAAAAAGTTGCCCACAGTCTGGTGACGGTTGCGCAACAAAGTGCATTTTTTTTTTTTTAAACAACTGCAATCAAAAGAGTGAAAGGCAGTGGCTTTGGTTCCACATTCCAGTAAGATGCTTGAGGACGCTGCAATAAAGGATTAGATCCTGATGGAAAAGTGAATAATATTTCAAAAACATCCGCCTTCTTTAAAGAGGAACATTATCACAATTTCAGAAGGGTTGAAACCAATAAAAATCAGTTCCCAGTGGCTTATTTTATTTTTCCAAGTTTTTTTCAAAATTTTACCCATCATGGAATATACCGAAAAAAGCCTTTAAAGTGCCGGATTTTCGCTATATGTGTATCCACCCGTCCATTTTCCTGTGACGTCACTGTGTGACGCCAATACAAACAAACATGGCAGATAGAACAGAAAGATATAGCGACATTAGCTCGGATTCAGACTCGGATTTTAGCGGTTTAAGCGATTCAACAGATTACGCATGTATTGAAATGGATGGTTGGAGTGTGGAGGCAGATAGCGAAAACAAAATTGAAGAAGAAACTGAAGCTATTGAGCCATATCACGACAGACAAAGGCAACGAGGACGAATTCGGCGATCGCCTTCTAACCAACGATTGCATCTTTTGACCACTGGAACAACTTAAATCCGTCGATTGGTAAGTGTTTGTTTGGCTTTAAATGTGGGTGGAGGGAAAGGCTGGATGCAAATATAGCTACAAATGTACATACAGCCAGCCTAAATAGCATGTTAGCATCGATTATCTGGCAGTCAGGCCGTGACCAAATATGTCTGATTAGCACATAAGTCAATAACATCAACAAAACTCACCTTTGTGATTTCATTGACTTTATAGTTCGAAATGCATCTGCTTTGAGTGTCGCAGAATGTCCACACATCTCTGTGCCATCTCTGTCGATAGCATCGCTATCGTCGGTAAAATGTGCAGAACAAACGAGGGACTTTCGCATCTTTTGACCACTGGTGTACTTGAATCCGTCGATTGGTATGTGTTTGTTTGGCATTAAATGTGGGTGGAGGGAAAGGCTGGATGCAAATATAGCTACAAATGAGGCATAATGATGCAATATATACATACAGCTAGCCTAAATAGCATGTTAGCATCGATTAGCATACCGTGACCATTGATATGTCTGATTAGCACACGCCACGTAAGTCAACTTGAATCCGTCCCTGTTAATGTTGTTACACCCTCCGACAACACACCGACGAGGCATGATGTCTCCAAGGTACGGAAAACAGTCGAAAAAACTGAAAATAACAGCTGATTTGACTTGGTGTGTGTAATGTGTTTGAGAAAATGGCGGATTGCTTCCTGTTGTAACGTCACGGGTGAAAGGTCATTGCTCCGACAGCGAACAATTGAAAGGCGTTTCAATCGCCGAATTCACCCTTTTAGAGTTCGGAAATCGGTTAAAAAAACATATGGTCTTTTTTCTGCAACATCAAGGTATATATTGACGCTTACATAGGTCTGGTGATAATGTTCCTCTTTAATTGTTCTGTGTGAAACAGTTTGAACAAAGTTCTGTAATATTGTGTTTGCCCTGACAACAGTCTTGTATGACTATAGCATATCTGTGTGACATGTTCTTTTTCCATAAGGACACATCATCAGGGTGGGACAAGGCGGGTGTCGCCCATCTTCTAATTAACTCACATGACGTTGACACAATTGTGCAAGCAGGTCCGTTCAAATGACACTTGTGGATCCCATTAGCACCATATAGAGAGTGGCAGAAGGAGTGGCAGGTGGTGTGGTGGTGAGGGGGGCCGGCAGGCGGGTGGGGGGGTAGCGCAAAGTGATAGTCAAAGAGAAGTTGAAGGGATGCAAGCCATGGAGTTAAAGTGACGGAAGGAAGAAGATCAAGAAAGGTAAGATCTCTTTCTTGTTTAGTGTCTGGGTGGAAACGGGTTGTGGTCACTTTAGTAGTCGTGTTGTGGTATTTGACATGAGTGCGTGTCAGAGCTTCAGGGAAAGAGATGGACACAGGCGCAGATGTCAAAAGTAATGCAAAGGCTCTGCTCAGTGTTGTTGTGATGAGGTGTGTGTTTAGCCACTCTCACATTACAATCCATCCCAACAACATGGCCTTTTTTTTTCGACTTCTTCACATAATACAATCCCGTAAGTGTTGACATTTTTCCCCGTATTAATGAGAGCGAAGGGAAAGATGACCTTTCACTGCTGTTTATTTTTGGGAAAGGCAGCAGGAAGAATGCAGGAGCAGCTGTTCTATTCCTGCTGGTTGAGAGAGCTCTTGCCCCCCCTGCGAATTCCAGTCTGCCACTGGCTTTGCTCATACATACATGTATCCAAGCACGGTATAGTATAAATAACAGAAGTTTACCACAACCACACGGATTTAAGGACTAAAGAAGGGAGGGTGTGCCTTCACAACGCTCTTACTCCCAACCAGACACATTCACAGGCATAGGCGCCGATCCCGTGGGGGCTTCGGGGCCCGAACACCCACGGACAATGCTGAGCACCCACGTGGGACTGATGGCAACTTTCAATCTTTAAAATAATTTTTGAAAAATCAATCTTGTTGTTAATTTTGTGGCGAGTTTGGTCCGTTTAACAAAATAATAAGGCCACAAATCATATGGGATATTAACTTCACTGAAAGTCTTTTTTTTTTTTATACACATACACCGAGCACCCACTGGCAGAAATGTAGATTGGTGCCTATGTTCACAGACATCTCGGGGGGGGCAGATGCTCAAGCCATAAAAAAGGGCACCCATGTCGGATATTATTCCTAAATTGTTATTATTAGAAGTGTAATTATGATGAGAACCACTCAAATGATGAAATTTGATAAAAATAAAAATGTGTGCCGTACGTACGTTTTTGTTTGGTTTGCTGTTTTATCAGAATTAGATGTATTGGCCAAGTATGTTTCGCACACAAGGTATTTGACTTGGTAGACTCTCTTTGTTCAATATAAACATTAAAGAAATATATAGTGGAAGCAGAAACAGCGTCACACTAATAATATACCACAAAATACATGATCAGATGAATGCGGCTCAGTTTAAGACCCACCTTTCATCCCAGCAATGATGATTAGCCTTTAGACCAGTGGTTCTCAAACTTATTTCACCAGGTGCCACCTCAGAAATAATTTGGCTCTCCAACTACCACCCTAACAACAAACATTAGGGGGAACATTATCACAATTTCTGAAGGGTTAAAACTAATAAAATCAGTTCCCAGTGGCTTATTTTATTTATCGAAGTTTTTCTCAAAATTTTACCCATCACGCAATATCCCGAAAAACGGCTTCAAAGTGCCTGATTTTAACCGTCGTTATATCCACCCATCCATTATCCTGTGACGTCACAGTGTGATCACACAAAAACAAACATGGCGGATAGCACAGAAAGGTATAGCGATATCAGCTCGGATTTCAGCGCCGTAAGCGATTCAACAGATTACGCATATATTGAAACGGATGGTTGGGGTGTGGAGGCAGGTAGCGAAAACAAAATTGAAAAAGAAACTGAAGCTATTGAGCCATATCACGACAGACAGCGGCACGGGAGGAAGCGAGGACGAATTCGGCGATTCCCTTCTAACCAACGTTTGGTATGTGTTTGTTTGGCATTAAATGTGGGTGGAGGGAAAGGCTGGATGCAAATATAGCTACAAATCAGGCATAATGATGCAATATGTACATACAGCTAGCCTAAATAGCATGTTAGCATCGATTAGCTTGCAGTCATGCCGTGACCAAATATGTCTGATTAGCACACTACACATAAGTCAATAACATCAACAAAACTCACCTTTGTGCATTCATGCACAACGTTATAAGTTTGGTGGACAAAATGAGAGAGAAAAAGAATCCAGGGGGTTTACCTCGCTCGTCTGCGGGAAGAGACTGCCGTCGTCCCTGAATAGCTCGCACTCGGGCAGATTCAGTGGTGGTCTATTTTCCAATATTGCAGATTTCCTTGACTTTATCGTTGGAAAAGCATCTGCTTTGAGTGTCGTAGGATATCCACGAGGCATGATGTCTTCAAATTACGGGAAAACAGTCGAAAAAACGGAAAATAACAGCTGATTTGACTTGGTGCGTGTAATAAGATTGAGAAAGTGGCGGATTGCTTTACGTTGTGACGTCACGGGTGAAAGGTCATTGCTCCGACAGGCGAACAATTGAAAGGCGTTTCAATCGCCAAATTCACCCTTTTAGAGTTCGTAAATCGGTTAAAAAAACATATGGTCTTTTTTCTGCAACATCAAGGTATATATTGACGCTTACATAGGTCTGGTGATAATGTTCCCCTTTAAAATACATTCAAATGTGACTTTATGTGTAACTTTGCTGCCTCTTGGCCAGGACTCCCTTGAAAAAGAGGTTCTTTATCTTAATGGGATATTTTCCTGGTTAAATAAAGGTTAAATAAAAATATAAATTAGCGTAGTAGGCGTAAGGATTCATTAAAGACAAGGTAGAGGTTTTATGTAACAAGTACTGTATATTTAATATTTTGGCCAATGTAACACAATACACAGTTTGAACAGTAACTGTGTCTTTGAATATTCAATTAAGCAATTACCTGGCCAACCTGCAGCTCCCATCCGGCTGTTACGAATCAACATCGAGGTCCTACCCAGCAGGCACAAGACATTGATACAACGTTGATTATACATACAGGTTTTTTTTTAAACTGAATTCGAAACAACATTGCAAAATAGTTGTATTTTTGCCAATTGTAGACATTTTTTACCAATCAAATTTGTTCCAGGAGCACTCAAATGCAACACCTCTGTTTAGCTAAACAAAGGTCTGTTTGCATCACCAAGGAAAATTTTGCCACAACATTTTTCAAAATGCTGCAGTGAAATCAGGCATTTAGGCGACAGCCATCACAAAACAGAGCCTTTGAAATCCTGGAAACACCTATTTCTACGCAATTGCCACTTTGTTTTATTATTATTATTATTGTTTACCAACAAACTGATGGAAAACTTTTTGAAATCAGAAGTCAAAGGTACAAGGAGATGTTTTAGTTGGACTCATGTAGAATGTATTTTCAAAAGGATTTCAAAGACCAAAAAAGTAAAGTTAAAAATTGCATTTTCATACATTGCATTTTTTTTGGTCAAAATTTGAATATATTAATCAAGAAAGATGAAATGCCCTACGTAAGCTTGTCAACATATATGATATGGACTGTGAAAAATACAAGTATTAGACATATTGTCTATCCAGCTGTCAGGCTTGGGCTGTGGATGTTTGTGCTTCCTCGATGCAGGGATGATGTGGGACGAGTCAGGCATGAATTCAGGTACATGATTTATTAAATAAACAAACACTATAATCAAAAATAATCAAACTAAGGGCGCTCACAAGGAGGTATAAAACTTGGCTACAAAATATAAACAGGAAACGAAAACACTTGCTCGATTGGCATGAATGAACTATGAACATACAAAACAAAAATAGCACTGTGGCATAAATACATAAACTTACTCGGCATGAAACTGTGGGCGAGGACGTGAAGGTTTGAACAGCATGGATAGGGTGCGTGCGAGTGTGAGGATCCCAGGACAAAGACAAGAAAAAGAGTGACTTAAATAGCTGTGATGATTAGTGAAAACAGGTGAGGCTGAGAACAAGGATGTGACAGGTGAAAACTAATGAGGTTGGCATGGAAACAAACAAAACCAGGAAGTGCAAAACGTGACTGATTGTCCAAAATCATAAACATAACATGACAAAACAAAACATGATCCATATGTCTGACACCAGCAATATCATTTACCGGTAATAATGTTACAGCTGCTGCATGACTTGAAGGGGAACAGATCGTTCACGATCATCATAACAGACAAGAAAACAAAAGGTATATATATATATTTTTTTTTTGCATTCTAACATGTAAAAATTGGCACGTTCTAGGTAGCTAGCAATGCAGCTAATGAGAGCAATCAGTTCTACCGCTAAATCACTTTAAAAAATGCATTCACCAATACGAGCGAACACCGAAGAAAACTCTTTCTAGCGTATTAGCCGTAAAAGTTAACTACGGAAAGAGATAAGCTTGCCGTTTACATCAGCATGAAACGCATTTGAGTTTGTAATGCACAACAATGCAATAGAACACCAATTTGTACTGACTGAAAAACATGAAAATTCATATTACTGTAACTGTAAAGTACTAGCCCACATTTCATGTTTTGTTTGTACACAGCTAGCTATAGAGTGTATGTATGCTATCTGGCATGATCCACGCATGGCATGCTGCATGTATCATGATCGATATTAAAACGTGATTCACTCTTTGGTCCAGCTCGTCGGGGGCGTTTTTTCTGGTTTATTTGGGGTAAGCACGCCATTTATGTCAAAATGGCTTGTCTCCAAATTCCACATTTGCAACTTAAAGTGGATTTCACCTCACACTCTCAGCTTCCGTCTGCTCCAACATTTCACCCTCTTTATGCTCGCTTCTAAAAGCAGCAGTTAATCCTTTGATCATTCAGACATGTGTTGCTATGGAAACAGAAATCAATAAGCGGAAGAACTTAGTCCCAGAAATGATTACAATGATCAAAATACGGTAAATGTTGTACATATTACAATGTGCTTATAAACTTGTCTGTTACTACATTATATATAGACTTGCAGTGTGTATATACAACGTTGATGGAGGGTTTTGAAGTTGTTTAAGAGGCTCTGAAGGCCTCAACGGTGACTCCCATTAGTTGCGTCTTCCAAGCCTTTTTTATCATCTTTAAGATCCTAATAAAAAACAGACCTCATAATGTTAGAGAATTATAGGCAAAATTCCCAAAAAGTTTTCCTTCAAGAGGCTGATTAACTTCTTGCAATATGCATTTTCTTGTGCCCGGAGCATTCCAGCAAATGACTGCCGTTAGTGCCAGCATCTTCGGCGCACTAACAATGCGGGTTCCGTTATAGATTGCACTGCAGCGCTGCTTCTAAAATGCCAAAAAAAAGGATAACAAAATACCACAGGTCGGAGAATGACAACACAAAAGTGCAGTAAATTAGTGTCTCCATGGTGAAAGCCATGTAGTACACACAAAGCCCTAATTTAAATAGGGCAGTCTGCACCATTTATCAATTGTACACCGTTCATAACTTTTATGGACTGAATTTCTAGGCGCAGTCTAAGCGCTGAGGGGTTCCGGTTTGGTGGCCGCGGGATTAGGTCTCTGCTTTTTGCAGATGATGTGGTCCTGATGGCTTCATCTGGCTGGGATCTTCAGCTCTCGCTGGATCGGTTCGCAGCCGAGTGTGAAGCGACCGGAATGAGAATCAGCACCTCCAAGTCCGAGTCCATGGTTCTTGCCCGGAAAAGGGTGGAGTGCCATCTCCGGGTTGGGGAGGAGACCCTGCCCCAAGTGGAGGAGTTCAAATACCTCAGAGTCTTGTTCACGAGTGGGGGAAGAGTGGATCATGAGATCGACAGGCGGATCGGTCCAACATCTTCAATAATGCGGACGCTGTAACGATCCGTTGTGGTGAAGAATGAGCTGAGCCAGAAGGCAAAGCTCTCAATTTACCGGTCAATCTACGTTCCCATCCTCACCTACGGTCATGAGCTTTGAGTCATGACCCAAAGGATAAGATCATGGGTACAAGCGGCCAAAATTAGTTTCCTCCACCGGGTGGCGGGGCTTTCCCTTAGAGATAGGGTGAGAAGCTCTGTCATCCGAGAGGAACTCAAAGTAAAGCCGCTGCTCCTCCACATCGAGAGGAGCCAGATGAGGTGGCTCGGGCATCTGGTCAGGATGCCACCTGAACGCCTCCCTGGGGAGGTGTTTAGGGCACGTCCAACCGGTAGGAGGCCACGGGGAAGACCCAGGACACGTTGGGAAGACTATGTCTCCCGGTTGGCCTGGGAACGCCTCGGGATCCCCCGGGAAGAGCTGGACGAAGTGGCTGGGGAGATGGAAGTCTCTGGGCTTCCCTGCTTAGGCTGCTGTCCCTGCGACCCGACCTCGGATAAGCGGAAGAAGATGGATGGATGGATGGACACAGTTTTGGTAGACCGCATGCAACACGCCCACTAAAAGTACATGCAATTTTATAGTTCGCACACATTAGCGCATGGTATTTTGATCGTAGTAGATCAGGCCCTAACTGAAGATGTCTAACGTGTTAATCACTGCCAATAAAAATAATACTTTCCTTAGATTAGTAAACAAGCTAGCAACAGTCTTTCTTGCACAACAGCAAAATCTACTTTGCCTTCTGTGAGACTGACAGCAGCATGGCGAGCCTCCCCGCAGACCCACCTTTGGACACCGGCAAAGAAAGCTTCTGGATGGTGAGGATTTTATTTATATGTGTTGGATCGAATACTCACCGTTGTTGCGCTTGTGCATCTCCTTCCAGCCTGGGAATTATGTGCGCACGGTGCACAGAACACAGCAGTCCTACCAGGCGTGCAATGACCTGGTGGCCTGCTTCACAGAGAGGGCCAGGGTGGAAAAGCAGTACGCCCATCAGCTGAGCCAGTGGAGCAACAAGTGGAAGTCCATAGTGGATTCACGTGAGTACACCAAAAAGCACGCTTGCAATGAAGTCCAGGTTTTTTGGTTAGTGCGGATAGTGGGTTATTGTTACTTCTTCATTGCTTCCATGACTCAACTGCCATGTCTCATTCCTGTCCTTTTCACGTTGTCTTCCCAGGGCCGCTTTACGGCTCCCTGCTGGCGGCCTGGCAGAGCTTCTTCACCTCCTCCGAGCGTCTGTCCGTCCTCCACTTGTCCATCTCGCAGTCTCTCGTCGCGGAGGAAGGTGAACGGGTGAAGGCCTGGCAGAAAGAGAGCTTTCCCAAAAAACTCTTCTGCGGGTTCCGAGAGAGCCACAACAACAAGACAAGTTTTTCACGGACGCAGAAACCCTGGAAACAAAAACTGACCAAGGTTGGGATTGTTCCATGTATGCTTGGCATAAAAGTAGTAATCATTTGAAATGACAGTACTGTGAAAAGAGTAATAAGACCACTGTTAAGGAGTAGTTATTTATTTGGTCTTGCTAATAGTAGCCTAAAGTCTCTGCGTAGTACTGTACAGCAGTGGTCCCCAACCTTTTTGTATCCGCGGACCGGTCAACGCTTAATAATTTGTCCCGCGGCCCGGGGGTAGGGGGGCGGTCGCGGGGGAGGAATCCTTTTTTTTTTTTTTTTTTTTCCTTTGTCATGAAAAAGGGACGTTTTTGTGGTTGGTGCACTAATTGTAAGTGTATATTGTGTTTTTATGTTGATTTATACATTTTTTTTATTTTTTTTATTTTTTTAACAAAAATGAATGAAAAATTATTCTGCAGCCCGTTACCAATCGTTCCACAGCCCGGTGGTTGGGGACCACTGCTGTACAGTATACAGTGACTGCGCTAGGGCTATGAATATTTGGGCATCACACGATTCGATTCTTAGAGGTACCGATTCAATTCAAAAAGATTTTCAATTAAAAATTACCGGTAAAACTTTTTTAATAACAATAGGTGCCGGTTCTATGAATAACTTCATTCTTCCATATAATACATAAACAGCTCTGATAAATGTCTATATTAATTTAAAAAATGGTTTAATTTAATACAATTTTACCCAAACATTTAATAAAGTCTAATAAAAATCAGGCATTAAGAGAAGTATCCCAAACTTCTCTTTTCTAAAATAAATCTGCACAGTAGATACGATCTACATCAGGGGTCCCCAAACTACAGCCCGCCAGCGTCCAAAATACGGCCCGCAGTCTAAAAAAAAATACAAATAAAAATGTATGTATATATATTGTATATATATATATATATATATATATATATATATATATGTAGTATTTTTCCAAATCTGTCCTTTCGAATCAATTTTCTACCACTTATTACTCTCGGTGTCTCGTAGCTGCTCAGGCAAATCATACTGTCCATCCATCCATCCATCCATTTCTACCGCTTATTCCCTTTGGGGTCGTGGAGGGTGCTGGTGCCTATCTTAGCTACAATCGGGCAGAAGGCGGTGTACACCCTGGACAAGTCGCCACCTCATCGCAGGGCCAAATTATATTGTCTAAAAATGTATTTTCCCATCAATAACATATCATCGCGCACACGCCACAGTGTCGGGCGAGCACGCGCTCTATATACACTCAGCATCAAGGGTTGGAATTGGGGGTTAAATCACCAAAAATAATTCCTGGGCGCGCCCACCACTGCTGCCCACTGCTCCCCTCACTTCCCAGGGGGTGATCAAGGGTGATAGTTTAAATGCAGAGAATAATTCGCCACACCTAGTGTGTGTCACAATCATGGGTACTTTAACTTAATATTTATACACACAGCCCTGACCCCGGTCAAATTGTTTTAACCCAATGCGGCCCTCGAGTCAAAAAGTTTGGGAACCCCTGATTTACATCAACAATATGATTTGCCTGAGTGGCTGAATGAGACGGATTGAAAAAAAAAATAAATAAATCAAATTGAGTTTTAATTTTTTAGAATCATTTTCCAAACCCTGTTTCCATATGAGTTGGGAAATTGTGTTAGATGTAAATATAAACGGAATACAATGATTTTCAAATCATTTTCAACCCATATTCAGTTGAATATGCTACAAAGACAACATATTTTTTTTGTGCATATCATTAACTTTCGAATTTGATGCCAGCAACACGTGACAAAGAATTTGGGAAAGGTGGCAATAAATACTGATAAAGTTGAGGAATGCTCATCAAAAACTTATTTGGAACACCCCGCAGGTGTGCAGGCTAATTGGGAACAGGTGGGTGCCATGATTGGGTGTAAAAGCAGCTTCCCAAAAAATGCTCAGTCCTTCACAAGAAATGATGGGGCGAGGTACACCCCTTTGTCCAAAACTGCGTGAGCAAATAGTCAAACAGTTTAAGAACAATGTTTCTCAAAGTGCAATTGCAAGAAATTTAGGGATTTCAACATCTACGGTCCATAATATCATCAAAAGATTCAGACAATCTGGAGAAATCACTCCACTTAAGCCGGCATGGCCGGAAACTAACATTGAATGACCGTGACCTTCGATCCCTCAGACGGCACTGTATCAAAAACCTGACATCAATCTCTAAAGGATATCGCCACATGGGCTCAGGAACACTTCAGAAAACTACTGTCACTAAATACAGTTGGTCGCTACATCTGTAAGTGCAAGTTAATGCTCTACTGTGCAAAGCGAGAGCCATTTATCAACAACATCCAGAAACGCCGCCGGCTTCTCTGGGCCCGAGATCATCTAAGGTGGACTCAAGCAATGTGGAAAAGTGTTCTGTGGTCTGATGAGTCCACATTTCAAATTGTTTTTGGAGCAAACACTCTCCCAAATAGCATAAGACAAGAGAGAGTCATCAACTCCAACCACTACATCACTCACATTAACACAAAGATAAGACATGCTGGGAAAATCACCTCACACTTCTCCGATACACTACAATTCAATAATCACTTTTTTTACAGTTGTTGTCAAACTCAAACTAGCAGCAGAGTTGGAGAGAGAGGAGTGAGCATGTGTAGCCGCAGCAGCGTAACTTAGTATAAAAAAATAGACATGTTTTATGGGGGTCTCAGTTACTCATGTTTTGCTGCCATTCGAGAGTCTCTGAATGTAACCCCTGCAACTAGCTACACAAGCTAAAACCAAATCCCGTCCTAATTTACTGAACTATGATTATATTTATTAAACGGGAGACTATATGACTGTTTCCTTTTGAGGGTCTTTTAACATCCTTATCAACATCCAAACAATGTGAACACTTCAAACTGGTTCAGTTCAGTTCTGAACCAGCAAAAAAAAACAGTCTAATTTGACTCTTTAGATGACGTCACACCATCTTTACTCTGCTGAGATTGGTGGGACAATTGTGTGTCCAAGGAGTATTCAGTTCAGTTTCAGTTTATTTCGAACATGCAAACGATGCAATGTAATACATCACATATTTCTAGTTGTGTCATTCCAGCACGTCCGAAAAGGGGTAGGAAGAAGCTGAGATTATACTACCCCTTTTCATACCATAGCAATTTTATCCCATTCCCTTGTTTTCTGTGACAGAACAGTGAACACATAATAAATACGTAATAAACTATAGTACGTAAACAAATATTAAATGCATAAATAATTTTGTATCCAAAAAAATAAAATACAATAAAAAACAACGGAAAAATGTAATAAAAAAAGGGTTTATGATATTAATCAAAATTTTTGTTCTGTGTACTATGTGAACACTTGTTATTTGAACAGTCTCTTAAACTGAATCATATTGGTGCTTTGTTTGATTTCTTTGCTTAATCCAAATAAATCATTCATAAGCACTGTTAATAATCGGACCTGCAACCATCAGCACCAGCTCCACGTTACATGAAGTTTGTACCATTTGTAATGTTACTTTGGACTTATGAAGAAACCCCATCACAGTATTAAAAAAGCCTCTCAATACTTGACATATGCTAAAAATTGGCAATACAAAAACAGATGTTTCTGCCACACAAAGTTGCCCATGACATTGTGTTTCCATGACGATTTACATCACCGTGAGTGGCTGCAGGACAAATCCCACCCAGCACGTTCAGATTTGTTTGCACGGGAATTTCATTTCCCTTTTGTAGTGAGTCATATGCCACATGATGGGGGGAAAAGGCACAAACAATCCTGAAATGTACGTTTGAATCATTCGGTAATGCCACACTTCATGTGCCAGGAAGATGACAGCAACATTTCCAGAATGATTTGGCCTCTGACAGCAACTACTCCCATTCCCACTCTTTGTACAACTACAGCCTCCTTATTTTCTTTCCTTTGTGTGTGTCCAACAGTTGGAGAAGGCCCGGGCGGCGTACCACAAGTCCTGTCAGAAGGAGCTGAGCGCCGTGAACAAAGAAAAACAAGCAAATGACAATCCAGATTTAAGTCCGGAGAAAAAGCAGAAAGTGACGGAGGTCCGAGAGGTAGTCACAGAGGCGAAAACCAAGGTGATTAAAACAAACAAAAGAAGTTAAAGTTAAAAGTTAAAGTACCAATGATAGTCACACACACACTAGGTGTGGTGAAATTTGTCCTCTGCATTTGACCCAAAACCTTGTTCACCCCCTGGGAGGTGAGGGGAGCAGTGGGCAGCAGCGGTGCCGCGCCCAGGAATCATTTTTTGGTGATCTAACCCCCAATTCCAATCCTTGATGCTGAGTGCCAAGCAGGGAGGTAATGGGTCCCATTTTTATAGTCTTTGGTGTGACTCATACCACAACCTACCGATCTCAGGGCGGGCACTCTAACCACTAGACCACTGAGTAAATGGGTTATACTTGTATAGCGCTTTTCTACCTTCAAGGTACTCAAAGCGCTTTGACACTATTTCACAATTCACCCATACACACACACACATTCACACACTAATGGCGGGAGCTGACATGCAAGGCCCTAACCACGAACCATCAGGAGCAAGGGTGAAGTGTCGTGCTTAAGGACACAACATGCGTGACGAGGTTGGTAGAAGGTGGGGATTGAACCAGGAACCCTCAGGTTGCTGGCGCGGCCACTCTCCCAACCGCGCCACGCCGTCCCCAGTAGGTCCACTGAGTAGGTCAAAAGAATCACCAATTTATACATTTTGAATAGTTTCATTCAGTCCTTATCCTGAGGGGGCTGGGGGATCATGATTTATTTTTTTGCTGTACGAGAAAATGACGAAGCGTATGTAGCAGAGGTGTAAGAGGGGTTAGTGCGTCTGCCTCACAATACCAAGGTCCTGGGTTCGATCCTACGCTCGGGATCTTTCTGTGTGGGGTTTGCATGTTCTCCCCGTGACTGCGTGAGTACTCCGGCTTCCTCCCACCTCCAAAGACATGCACCTGGGGATAGGTTGATTGGCAACACTAAATTGGCCCTAGTGTGTGAATGTGAGTGTGAATGTTGTCTGTCTATCTGTGTTGGCCCTGCGATGAGGTGGCGACTTGTCCAGGGTGTACACCGCCTTCCGCCCGGGTGCAACTGAGATAGGCTCCAGCGACCCCGAAAGGGACAAGCGGTAGAAAATGGATGGATGGATGGTATGTAGCGGTTGGCTTCACTTTGACTACGGTGTTTTCTTTAATGTTGATAAGCATACAATGTCATGCAGGGGTGTACTTATAACAATTTTATAGACAAATTATACTATTTAAAGTCACGGTTACGAGTGAGGGGTAGCAAAATATATTCTTTTTCCTTGGGGTGCGTAACTGAAAATAATTAATTTGTTGCATTGTACCTTTTGCTGTCATAGTGCTTGTGCAGCTGTTTATTCACTTATCTTAACATTGTCCTTTAACCCCTTGCCTGGAAGCACTGTCCTTATTTCAATCAATCAATCAATGTTTATTTATATAGCCCTAAATCACAAGTGTCTCAAAGGGGCTGCACAAACCACAACGACATCCTTGGTACAGAGCCTACATAGGGGCAAGGAAAAACTCACACCCAGTGGGACGTCGGTGACAGTGACAATGATGACTATGAGAAAGTTTGGAGAGGACCGCATATGTGTATGGATGTTGACTGTACAATTACAGTCTGAGTAATAAACACGGTATTATGCATTGATTAATTTCACAACAAAAAAATTTATCAAATCACCCATTCCTTAAGAGATTTTGACGCGTTTTTCATTACTGGTGGAAATAAGTTATAAAACAATATTATAATAACTGTACAAAATAATACACCTAAACAAAAAACGCTTTGATTAAATCAATTAATTGTGTAATTAAATTAACAAGACGAAGATTGGCTTTATTGATCCCCCATGGAAAAATTATACTCATCAACCGTCATCCATGCCTGTTTATTGATTGTTTATGCTGTGTTAATAACGGAATGTGCGCATACATAATTAGATCCCACAATGGTATAGGGCTGTTATTCTACAAGCTCCTGAAGCTTTGTTAGGGTTTACAATTGCTTTTTAACTTACAACGCCTGTAATTTATTTAACACAGGCAGAAATAATCAATCTCTCACATCAAATGGTTGCTGAATGACAGGAGTACCTGTTGCTGTTTGTTTACACTGAATGGACTCAATGTTAAGCTACAGATTGTACGTGACATCTTCATACCAAACTCCCTACCGACTCAATTATTTATTAAGTAACTTGCAACTAACATAATTTAACTCAGTAATGTCTTCCTTTGCTTTGGCTTGTAAAACTTGCTGGGATCCCACAATTGTTGCACCATTTTGGACGTATTAGACAAGTGGTCCCCAAACTACGGCCGCGGGAAGTCCCAAGTTAAAAATATTTTATTTTTATTTATTTTATTATTACTATTTTTTTCAATCTGTCTTTTCTAATCTATTTTCTACTGCTTGTTACTCTCGGTGTCTCCTAGCCGCTGAGGAAAATCATATTGTCTGAAAATGCATTTTCCCATCGATAACGTGACATTGCACTGCCGCCGCAGTGTCCGGCGAGCGTGTTGTAAGTGCGTGCTCTTTCAGACAATTAGTGTGCAAGGAACTGATATATATATACAGCATATCTATATGTATATATATATATGTATCTATACATATATATATATATATACAGTATATATGTAAGTACACACACACACACATATATATATATATAGTATGTATGTGAATGTACATACACACACACATATTATATATACTGTATAAGTATACATACAGTATGTATGTATGTATATGTATGTACATACACACACATATATATATATATATATACATATATATGTATATATATATATATATATATATATATATATATATATATATATATATATATATATCTTGATTGGATTATCCAGAGAATAGTGCTCGATACCGTGGTAGAGCGCAATATGTAGGTGTGGGAAAAATCACAAGACAACTTCATCTCTACAGAACTGTTTCATGAGGGGTTCCCTCAATCATCAGGAGATGAGGGAACCCCTCATGAAACAGTTCTGTAGAGATGAAGTAGTCTTGTGATTTTTCCCACACCTACATATATATATATGTATATATATATATATTAGGGCTGGGCAACGATTAAAATTTTTAATCGAAGTTAATCGCACTATTTCTCAGATTAATCGCGATTAACTGCATTGTATACGCAAAGCCCAATAATGAATTCAAAAGTAGTGTGTAGTGCACCTTTATTGGAATATTCTCCCACATGAACAAAAGCGCCAAAACATTTGTTGTGCAAACACAATTTAAATCAGTCCTTGTTAAACAGTAGCAGTTAAATAGCATATTTTATGAAAATCAACTCAAAAAATGTAAATACAAACATTTAAGCTTATTGCCACTGCCAGGGTATTTAAGTTATCCTGTTTGTTATGGAAAATAAATATAATCTACATACAAATCTCTGAGCCACAATCATAACATCTGAACAGGCAATTTCTGAGGTAACAGCAGAAACTTTTTTTTTTATCAGGGATCTTATGTTTAAAAAACCGTGGGCTGTTTTAGGGAATTTTTGATCAAATTACCCGTAGTAGCAATATTAATAATGTGTTTATTCTGCGTAGTGCACTTAAAATAATTATGACCATATCCAGGAATTGATATGATGGGAATTTTCCGATTGTTTACTTGGTGCTTTGATAAACTGAACGCATATACATGGTACTATATTGTGATGTTATGAGCCAGGGAAAAAAGAACTACCCTACCCAGCATGCAACAGGAGTGACGCGCATGCGCGGTAGCCCGGTATAGGTTGTGTCGCCATGACGGCATCTTGTATGTTGTGATATGCACGCTCTGAAAGCAAACGTTAAGAACTCAGCCAACACTCCTCGTCTACATTATTTATAAATAGACAGACAACACATATACTCCGCTGCTTCACAGGCCGCTGGAAGTAGCCGGCAAAGTATTCCCATGCTAGCTAGCCGGTCTAGCAAGCACGCGTCATTCAGTCCAAAACGGCCCGATCCATCCACATCCAGAATTGTCTGGCGGTGGTAAGTGATCCCGGAGTGACCACGCTGTAAGCCAGCCATGAAATTTGCAGAATTATCCGGTATTTTTGCCAAATGTTCCATCTTTACCAAGAGCCCCTCGACGCCGAAGTACATCCAGGAGATGCCATCTTGTTAAGAAAAGGCGTTAACAAAATAAAAGCATGTAAACAACAAACGCAAATGTGCGATAAAATAATTGTCGGCGTTAATAGATTGATGAGTTAACTCGTAATTAACGCATTAATTTGCCCACCCCTAATATATGTATATATATATATATATATATATTAGGGGTGGGCAAATTAATATATATATATATATATATATATATATATATATATATACCCCGGCGAAATTGTTTTAACCCATTGCGGCCCCCGCATCAAAAAGTTTGGAGACCCCTGTAATAGACTGTTTAGCTGTAACTTTCTTTTGCCAGGTTTTGCAAATGGATGAACTATCATCTTCAATGACTCCTTGTTCATTTTTTAGGTAACCAAAATGTTCACACACTGCTGACATCAGCTTTTTTGGGGGTAGGAAAAGTTCACTACTTTGTCCTACTGCCATTTCGAAGCTACTGTAGCATGCTAGCATGCCTCTCGATAGGTGTGTATTGACATGCGCTCCACCTTTGTTTTGTTCCTACAGGTTGTGCTAAAAATAACGTAGCAGCATATAGTCTGTTTAATAGGGAGCGAGGACGACTGAAACACACGATTTGGTGAAACCCTTGCGATTAAAAAACTGTGAGATTTCAAATGAAGGTTAATTGTAAAACTGGTTAATTATTGCATCCCTCAGCGTACCTAAAGAAAGGTTTTTGTGGACATGTCATCGTGTCGGTCCACAGGCCCGAGAACACTATGAGAAAGTCCTGGAGGACGTGACCAGCTACACTCCGCGCTACATGGAGGAGATGGAGGCCATTTTTGAACAGTCGCAAGAGGAGGAGAGGAAACGCATCAGCTTCTTGAAACAGGCCTTCCTCTCTATCCACCGACATCTTGACATTACCAACAACGAGGAGTGAGATGGCCCGGGTTATTTATTTTATGCTCTGAAGGTGTTTTATTTGTTTTGTTGACAATTGTGTGCGTCTTTGTCAGCGTGAAGGCGGTGTACAGTGACCTCCACCAAACACTCATGTCCATCGATGAGCTGGAGGACCTCAAATGGTGGAAAAACAATCGTGGTCCAGGCATGCTCACCAACTGGCCAAAGATCGAGGTACAGAACTCTGACAGAATAAAATGACTACTAATAATTAATACTACATGTTCGTGTTGACCCCATACTAATATTTGGTACCAGTACCGGTACCAAAATATTTTTCGATACTTTTCGGTACTTTTCGATAGTTTTGTAAATAAAGAGAAACCACAAAAAATTGCCTTATTGGCTTTATTTTAACAAACCATCTTAGGGTACATTAAACATATGTTTCTTATTGCAAGTTTGTCCTTAAATGAAATAGTGGACATACAAGACAACTTGTCTTTTAGTTGTAAGTAAACAAACAAAGGCTCCTAATTTAGTCTGCTGACATATGCAGTAAAATATTGTGTCATTTTACATTCTATTATTTTGTCAAAATTATTAAGGACAAGTGGTAGAAAATGAATTATTAATCTACGTGTTCATTTACTGTTAATATCTGCTTACTTTCTCTTAACGTGTTCTTTCTCCACTTCTCTTAAAATGTAATAATCACTTATTCTTCTGTTGTTTGGATGCTTTACATTATTTTTGGATAACACCACAAATGTTAAAAGATTTTGTGATGCTAAAAAATATCGATGACTAGATACGCTCCTGTACTTGGTATCATTACAGTGGATATCAGGTGTAGATCCACCAATGCCGTTTGTTTACATTGTGACGCCAGTGAGCTATGGTGTGTAGTGAAGCATGTTTAGCTCTTCCTTCTGAAGGGATGATACGTCCATCCATTTCCTACCGCTTTGTGCATTGCTGAACATGCTCCTCTGCTCGTAAACTAGCAAAGACACGACGTGACCACAACGGGGGGGGCGGTAGGTGGACCGGTACTTTTTAGAAGCGGTATAGTACCAAATACGATTGATTAGTTACGCAGTATACCGTACAACCCTACGACATATATATGTAACACATGTAGCCATTTACAGCCCAATGACCCTTACTCAGTCACTTGGTGTCACTGTAAGAAATTAGTAACAAAAAACAAAAGGAGGAAAACGATGTGGACAAACTGCTGTAGGGTCAAAAATCCTGTAATATTGCCCATTATCTTTATGTCTCTGGTGAAAGTCGCAAGTTAATGTGCTAGCAACGGTTAGCAGTGTTGATCAGCTCACCTTAAAGTAATTAGTTACAGTTACAAATTAGTTCTCCCAAAATGGTGCCTCATTGTAAGAGTAATTAGTTACTTGGCTAAGTAACCGTTGTTATCTTTCATTTCGTCACGCTATTACGTTCGATAAGGTCTTTAACGTCAAAGATGTTTCTATTAACTGATTGTAGAATAAAAAAAACTATGTACAGCATCATAGAACATTTGGCATTAATTTTATATGCATACAAATAAAAATGTATTTAAAAAAAAATCTGTAAAGTAACATCAATAAATATTGAAAGTACAAAACGCAATACAAAAAGATACAAAGGAATATTTGTCCTTTAAATATCTGCACCTGTATACCAATATACAGCCTGAAAGAACTTTCGGTAAAATTATTAGCAACTTTTGAGCAAAGTAAATGACATGCATTCAAGTAATGAAGTGAAGTGAATTATATTTCATATAGCGCTTTTTCTCTAGTGACTCAAAGCGCTTTACATAGTGAAACCCAATATCTAATTTTTACATATAAACCAGTGTGGGTGGCACTGGGAGCAGGTGGGTAAAGTGTCTTGCCCAAGGACACAACGGCATTGACTAGGAAGGCGGAAGCGGGGATCGAACCTGCAACCCTCAAGTTGCTGGCACGGCCGCTCTACCAACCGAGCTATACCGCCCCACAGTAACACGCTTAAAAAAGTTTCTTGGTGACATTTCGACAATAAATTGCATTTGTGTACAAATATTGGGATCTTTCCTTAAGTTAAATTTAACTATGCAAGTGAGTAATCACCTTTGATTAATCATGATTAATCCAAATACCAAAATGTGATGAATCTTATTCTGAAAAATGGCAGCATTTGGGCTTTGGAGTTGGGTTAACAACAGCAACAAGTGTCATGATGGCATGTGTTGATGTGAGGTGCTATTCAAGTTGCTTGAGACAAATGTGGATAAACACTTTTTCCTGGACATAGCGTGCATGTTACATAAACATTCTTGCCTTTAATTACAATGAGCAAAATGTGGTCCTGGTAAATTGAATACATTCATTTTTGTCCTCCCACCTTCTACACACAATTCCCCAATATTCCAATATGAAAAAGTTGTTTTTGAAATGTTTGCAAGTTTTTGAAAAAATAAAATACCAAGAAATCACATGTACATTCACAGTCTTTGTCATTAAGCTCAAAAGTGAGAGGGCATCCTGTTTTAACTGATCATCCTTGAGATGTTCCTACAGCCTAATTGGAGTGCACCTTTGGTAAATTCAGTTGGTTGGAGATGATTTGGAAAGGCACACATCTGTCTATATGAGGGTTGTCACGATACCAATATTTTGTTACCGGTACCAAAATGTATTTAATACTTTTCAAAATAAAGGGAATTAAAAAATAATTACATTTTTGGATTCATTTTAACAAACAATCTTGCGATACATAAAACAGGTTTCTTATTGCGCTCAAAGAACATTTTTAGAATATTAAAATAAAACAAATAAAAGGCAGTAAACAGATTGATCTTTTCTTGTTGCCCCCGAAAGAAAAATTTACAGTTGTATATATGACATATAATCAGCCATAATCTAAGATTAAGTTAGAATATAATAGAACAGAAAGCTTCCCTACATGACATTAAATGATTTATGGTTGCCACTCTTGGTCTGTGCTTTAAGAAAAATACAATCATCGGTAAATACTAAAATAAATACCATAGCTAAAGGTACACAGATAAGACATCCATCCCATCCATTTTCTACCGCTTATTCCCTTTTGGGGTCGCGGGGGGCGCTGGCGCCTATCTCAGCTACAATCGGGCGGAAGGCGGGGTACACCCTGGATAAGTCGCCACCTCATTGCAGGGCCAACACAGATAGACAAACAGCATTCACACTCACATTCACACACTAGGGCCAATTTAGTGTTGCCAATCAACCTATCCCCAGGTGCATGTCTTTGGAAGTGGGAGGAAGCCGGAGTACCCGGAGGGAACCCACGCATTCACGGGGAGAACATGCAAACTCCACACTTCGTATTGTGAGGCAGACGCACTAACCCCTCTGCCACCGTGAAGCCCCAGATAAGACATGTAGCGGGTAAAACACAAATTGTTAAAGATAAAACACAAATTGTAGGAATTTGTTACAAAATTCAGTCATTTCACTTGTATTAGTTTACGCTATGTGAGCTTTTTAGACTCTGGCATCACACCAACCAGCTGTGTGCCTGCCTACGTATCTGTATGGGGACAACAGGGATGCTGAGACTCATGTTATTTAAATGTTTACCCAAGTTTGAAGCAAAGGTGGTAATACTATCCTGCCAATTTCGGTGAGGCACGTTTTAAAGCGTCACCTCGATCAATAGTTTAAAAGCGCAAATACATCTATATTGCACTTCACGCACCCTTTTTATTAACAAGTAGAATTGCCTTTATTTTCCATTTTCTCCCCACAATGTGCGAGCATTAGGGGTGTGGGAAAAAATCAATTGGAATTTGAATCGCGATTCTCACGTTGTGCAATTCAGAATCGATTCTCATTTTTAAAAAATCATTTATTTTTATTTATTTATTCATTTTTTTAATCAATCCAACAAAACAATACACAGCAATACCATAACAATGCAATCCAATTCCAAAACCAAACCTGACCCTGCAACACTCAGAACTGCAATGAACAGAAAAATTGAGAGGAGACACAAACACGACACAAAACAAACCAAAAGTAGTGAAACAAAAATGAATATTATCAACAACAGTATCAATATTAGTTATAATTTCCGCATAGCAGTGATTAAAAATCCCTCATTGACATTATCATTAGACATTTATAAAAAATAAAAAAAGGAACAATAGTCTCACAGTGGCTTACACTTGCATCGCATCTCATAAGCTTGACAACACACTGTGTCCAATGTTTTCACAATGATAAAATAAGTCATATTTTTGGTTTGTTTAATAGTTCAAACAAATTTACATTCTTGCAATCAGTTGATAAAACGTTGTCCTTTACAATTATAAAAGCTTTTTACAAAAATCTACTACTCTGCTAGCATGTCAGCAGACTGGTGTAGATCTTGCTGAAATCCTATGTATTGAATGAATACTGAATCCTTTTAAATCGGGAAAAAAATCATTTTTGAATCGGGAATCGTGTTGAATTGAAAAATAAATCAATTTTGAATCGAATCGTGACCCAAGAATCGATATTGAATCGAATCGTGGGACACCCAAAGATTCGCAGCCCTACTAAACATACTCCACTGCGCTGTATTTTCATTGAATTATAATTTTTCATTTATTCATTTATTTCAGGCAATGACATAAAAAAAAGTACAAGGTTGACAACACATAATAATATAAATTGATATAATTGGGGGGGGGTCTGCAATGAGGTGGCGATTTGTCCAGGGTGTAAAATACCTTCCGCCCGATTGTAGCTGAGATAGGCACCAGCGACCCTCGCGACCCCAAAGGGAATAAGCGGTAAAAAATGGATGGATGGATGGATAATGCAAAAGGTCATGTACAGTATGTAATGCATGATGGTCCAGATTTCCCCTGGTTCTCAATTCAGTGATTATTCCATTGAGCTTCACTGTTACTTTGTTCAAGGATTATAATACAAATGGTGTATCATAGTGGCATCACTATAACAATAATTTGTATCAACAGTGTAGAAAGAATAAACATACTAACAATGGTAATAGACAAAATACCAAGAATGGTAATAGACAACATAGCAATATTGGTAAGGAAACGTGGAGCACATGTTAACACTTTGAGACTGAGTACAACAGTAGGTCAAATTAAAGACCCTCATCTCTATATTCGAACCAGACCCAATGTTTGTGTAATAGTTTAAATCGATTAATAGTTTGGCATTGCTTGTGTTTTAAGTCCAGTTTGTTCCATAGTTTTACTTCGCATACAGACACACAAAAATGTTTACGAGTGGTTTGAGCTCTCTGCAATGAGAAATATCCAACGTTGTAGATTAGGCGACAATAATTTGTTTTCCATCCATCCATTTTCTACCGCTTATTCCCTTTGGGGCTTTGGTGCCTACCTCAGCTACAAACTCGCGGAAGGGGGGTACACCCTGGACAAGTCGCCACCTCATTGCAGTAATTGTTTTTTAAATTCTTTATTACAGCTGCATTTTATTCTTGTAGGTATACCGTACAACCCTAGTCTATATCTAAATGTTCCACTCTTGACAGTGCATTGCAGAGCACGAAACAAGAATCAAGTCGAAGGAATTGTCTGTAGAACCCCGACATACAATTGTCTCGAGGCACAAATATGGAGAAGGCTACGGAGAAATATCTGCTGCCCCATTTTAAAGTGCATGTTAAAAACTTGAATAATCAGTTGCAAAGACAATTGTGAAACATGAGGCAAATCCTTAAATCTTTATATTTGTATATTATTCACAGTGACAAGCAACTTCCTTAGGGCAGTCGAATTTGCAATGTGGTCCTCAATTAAAACAACTCCACATATTCTCACAATAATAAACTCCCTCATTAATACATTACACTATTAAGATATTTAGTTTCCTCCTTTTTTGTATTTCTTTTTAAATTCATGTTATTGCTTTTGAGTTTGAGTTTATTTCGAACATGATACATCACAATTTCCAGTTTCTCTTTTCAACTTGTTTGAAAAGGAGTAGGAAGAAGCAGAGTTTATTTAATCCTACCTCTTTTCTTTACATAACAGTTGCTAAAACTTTTGTTCACTTCCTGTTCTCAATGTATTCACAATGTATACTTCTTAAGTAATCACAATAAAAATAAATAAATAAATAATTGGTGAGGTAAGTTTTATTCCATACGATGAGATAAGTAAGATTATTTTGAGAATGAAAGAACGAATGGGTGAATAAAATCAGAATGTTTATCTTGGTTCTTCTTTTTTGTACTTTGTAAACACTTCCAGTTTGAAGAGTTTCTTGAAGTGGATGATATTAGTACATTGTTTGATTGCTTTGCTTAATCCATTCCATAATTTAATTCCACATACTGATATACTGAAGGTCTTAAGTGTTGTACGTACGTACAAATGTTTTAAATAAAAATTTTCTCTAAGATTATATTTTTCCTCTTTTGTTGAGAAGAATTGTTGTAAATTCTTGGGTAGCAGGTTATAGTTTGCTTTTTATATAATTTTAGCTGTTTGCAATTTCACTATGTCGTGGAATTTCAGTATCTTTGATTCAATAAATAAAGGCTTTGTATGTTTTCTATATCCAACATTATGTATTATTCTAACTGATCTTTTTTGTAACACTGTTAGTGAATGAAGTGTACTTTTGTAATTATTTCCCCATATTTCTACACAGTAACTCAGATATGGTAACACTAGTGAGCAGTAGAGAATATGAAGTCATTTTTGGTCTAGAACATATTTGGCTTTATTCATTATAGACGTGTTTCTTGCTACTTTATGTTGTATATTTTTTACATGAGATTTCCAGTTAATTTTATCATCAATCATTATACCTACAAATTTGGTTTCATTTTGTTTAATCTTGTGATTAAATATGTATTGAGTGTAAATTGTACTTATATTTGATCAGCAGTTCAAATCCAACAAGTGGTGGACCAAAGTGCTGATGAAAGTGTTTTTTTCTACAGGCATGGGTTCCACCTGTAAAAAAGCTGAAAAGAAAGAAGCGAGAGCAGAGAAGCAAAGAAAGTGCACCGTAAGTTCACTGACTTCCTGAACACATAAAAAAAACAAACGCAAACTGTTGTGATATGTTACAGAGTGATGATCGGAGGCGTGAAGGTATGCGCCCTGTACGATTATGTGGGGGAAGAGGGTGATGAGCTCTCCTTTAAATCAGGTGACACGAACAAAATGCTCAAATATTTATGTAAAAAAGAATGAATACGTATTTTAGCAGGCTGGTAACTAAGTTAGAAAATAGCGATATGAAAATCAAGCCCAGGTTTAATAATCACTAGCTGGCTATTGTTCATCAATAGAAAGCTTATGGAGAATTCCTCAGATAGTATATTCAACTTTTTTTATGAATGCATTTATTTTACTTGACAAAAATACATAAAACCACTGTTGAAATGCTCAATAGCAGGTCAATGTAAAATATGTCAAACTTACATAGGCCTTACTCATTTTTATCCATTGGAATAATATCATAGAATGAGATATAAGCAAGTGCTCTTTATCTGTTTTTAGGTACACACTTTACAGTAGTGATGTGCGATACCACTGATTTCCTCTCCGATCCGATACCAAGTCAAATTCAGGCTGGTATCGGCGATACTTTGTGCAAATATTCCTAACGTGTCTGCTATAATTTAAAAAGTTGTGTATTTTCAAATAATAACATATCTATCTAAACAAAACAGTAAACGTGTAAGAAAAAAAGAGCAGAAAAATTGGATTGTAATGAGATGTTTCAACTAATAATAATGATATACTCAGTCACATACAATACAAAGTTGTGTCTTTAAAATATATATATCTGTTTCTATCATTTTTTTTTTTAATAAAAACATATCAAAGTGGCCCCCCACACTTGACTTTTCAATATGCGTCTCTTGTTAGAAAAAGTTTAGACACGCCTGATCGAAAATCCTAGAAGCTCTCAAAATAACGATAAAATGTACTTAAAATATAAAATGTAAAAATATTCCTAAAGTGTCTGCTAGAATTTAAATAGTTGTGTATTTTCAAATAATAAATCCATCTGTAAAAAAAACACGTAACATTTAAGTAAAAATAGCAAAACATTTGAATTTAATGAGAAAAAGCCCCCCAAAAATTTGAACTAATAATAATATTATACTTAGTCACCTATAACACAAAGTTTTGTATCTAAATATACTGTATATATAATTTGTTTTTAGCATTTTTTTTTATTTTTATAAAAATATATCAAAATGGCCTCCCATACTTGACTTTTCAGTATGCAGCCCTTAGTGGGAAAAGATTGGACACCCCTGAACTAATGTATCAAAAATATTGACATTTTGATTTGAGAATTGATATTCGAGCATAAAGATCTGGAATCGATACTTCAGTATCAATCCACACATCACAGCTTTACAGTTCCTCTGCACTTGTCAAATTGCATACAAAAATTTAATGAAGGAGTAAAACGGATGTTGGCAACAATAACTTAGTTATGGTAGCTACAATGCTAACATTGAGTTCCCATTTTAAAGGGGAACTGCACTTTTTTTTTTTTAATTTTGCCTATCGTTCACAATCATGGTTGGTTGTTTTTTTTTGCATTCTAAATATAAAAAAATGCGATCAAAAGTTTGAGGTTTTATATACAGTTGTAAGTATATAGGTAATGAAGTAACAGGCACTTCATAATATTTACGTATTTTGATCATTTTAAGCATACGCGGCGCATACATTTCAAAAAGGCATCACAAAGATTGCTTTTTTTCTTCATTACTTCATCATTATTGCTCACTGCAGACTTCATGAAAGCCAACACCCATAATAAAACATCACTTACTGTCCAATGTCTTCTGACGCTTGGATGCCTACTGCTAGGATGTTCATATATTCCCATATAGGTGAAGAATGTCTTCACTTGTCGGAATACCTAATCAGATGTCTCATATCTAGGTGAGAGGCATGATTTATGATCTACAATACACTTCCAAGGAGCAGAGAAGCATGAAAGCAGCAAACCATTCGATGATGTAAACATAGGCACACAGGAAGTGATCACGTCGCTTGTATAAATAGTTTGTCTGCGTTGGCGATTATAATAACAATATCAATAATACTTGGGTAATACTCAAGTCACAAAATGTAAATGGAGTATTGTTGGCACTTTTTGAAAGGTTATCAGATTTTATTGGCGGAATAGTGGAGCTCCCATTGGCTCTGCTTTAAGTGGACTTTTATTTATGTTTATTTAATATTTAGAATGCATTAAGAAAATCCATCCATGATTGTGACTGGTAGGCAAAATTAAAAAAAAATAGTTAAGTTCAGTAAATGAAATCAAAATGAACTCCCATGTCCTCAGCCGGCTGGTTGATTGTTAACAGAGCCATATTTATTTTAAGATATGTAGCAAAGCCTGCTCTTTTTTCAAAGCTGTTTACGACATTATGAAACTTCAAAAGTGACCGCTTGAGGAAGATAATATATATTTATTAAGTTTTTAGTGTCCAGGAATACGTTTTGCATAGCTTTTATAGAAAAATGAAAACACAAGTGATTGTTGTGGTAATGTGCTGGAAAATAATAATTATTAAATCTCATTTATACTTTTTGTGATTGTTAGGTGAGGTGTTCCTGAAGGTGGAGGAGGAGGATGATCAGGGATGGTGTCGGGGGGTCCTGAGTAGCGGGAAGGAGGGATTCTACCCAGCCAATTACGTCGAACTTGTGGAGTGACGTCACCAAAAACGTGTTGAAATATTCTGATTGTGATATTTACTTCTGAACAGCGCATTCATGTTGTCACACTTTGAATTGAAACAATAGGATAGTCTTGTAAATGCTAACCTTTTTTGGTGTATGAACTGATTAATTCAAAGCAAGAATGTGTGTTTAGTCATAAGAATTGGGAGAGTTATTTATGTGATCAAAGTCCAATAAAGTTTTCCCGGGCACATGTTTACAATAATGTGTGTATTGTTCACATGGTTAATGTTTACTATATCAGTATTCAAAATAAAATGATTCTATTTTACAACCAGTTCATCCAAGATATCCACATTTTTGTTAAAAATATTTAATGACTTTTTTTTCTAAAAAAGAAATCCATGGAAATATGATTGATATATGATAAACTCTAGAAAGAAGTTCCGAAGCCTCCGTAGCAGAACCTCCAGGTTCTGTAACAGCCTCTTCCCTCAGGCCGTAAGACTCTTGAACGCATTAAAATAATCCCCTCAATTCCCCCCCAAAAATGGATTAACTCACAGAAATATAAATACAATATAACATACATCCATAAACGTGAATGCATATGCAAAAGTGCAATATATTTATCTATACAGTAATCTATTTATTTATATCTGCACCTTATTGCTCTTTTATCCTGCACTACCATGAGCTAATGCAACAACATTTTGTTCTCATCTGTACTGCAAAGTTCAAATTTGACTGACAATAAAAGGAAGTTTAAGTCTAAGTCTATAAATAAACTGAAAGTCATTAATGACAGGTTTAGATTTGTTTCCTTCCCAGCGCTGTTATTTTCAGTTCTATGTCCTTTTTGCGTCCGCCACTCCTCTGGCCTGAGTGCTGTCTGACACACTGTTTGGAAACCTGGGCACACCTGCTCCTGGTTGCCAATCAGGCTTCTTTACATGCCACTTGCTGTTGAATCATTATATGTGACCACAGTCTTTATAATGCTGAATACCAAATGCATTATTTACTTTAAAAAAAAATATGTGAATCAAATGAAAAGCAAAAATTGTCTGAAGAACAATTTAAGGGTCTGTTTTCAACCCCAACATGCATGCCTGGAAAGCGTTAACTTTTCCAAGTATTGTAAGCATTATATCCCGTCTTCTTACGACTTTTAACACATAATGACGTGAACTATGGCCGTGCAACACACGATAGCTTTGTGTGTTGTAGGGTAATGATAGTGATTTGGCTAGTTATTGTGTATTTCGGGTCTTGTCACCTTCTCCAGGGCAAAAGGGAGAGACAGCACTGCGGCTGGATAAAAACAGATGTCGGAGGCGCTTTGCTCAACAAAACGTTGCTTTATTACAAGCAAGCGTCATCATACAGGTCTGTAGTACCTGGAGGAGGTCGAGTCAAAAATGAGGCACTCCTAACTTGGAGAAGCCAAACCATCAGTTTTATATTCTTATTTCCTGTTTCTGTGTGTAGGTTAAGTCAGAAGAGCACATCCTGACCATAAAAAATGTTTGTGTATAAGTGTTTGGAAAACAACTGCTTTAAGTCACAACTTAAATGTTGGGGTTGGCGATAGGTAGTCTCTTCTCAAGGATAGGACTATCACTTTTTGCATTCCGAGGTCCCAATTAGGGCCTCTTTCCTACAAAAAGTGACCCAATCCACCTACAAAAATGTCAATCTAAGTAGGGCTTTATTTTATGTGCTCAAACTAAAATACCACTATTTACTTAAACTTGGTGGTTTGCTTTCTCCAAGATGAATATGAACATTTATCATATGCAAAACATAATATGAGTTAAGTAAGTCACTTCATTATCAATATATATTCTATAGCAAAGGTGTCATAATCAGGGCACATTTTATTTGGCCCTCAAAAGCCTAGTAATAATGTTACAATAAAGTACTTTATTTAAACATTATTTCCTTTCGAAGATAAAGTATCTTTATCTTTTCTTACTAAATGTATTTGTTGTTTTCATTTTGACGGAAAAAATACATGTACTGCGTGCAATGGCATATTCTTTTGACCTAAATATCCTCTAAAAATGAAACAAATATCATACAATCCAACTATTTCTTTGTTAAAAAGAGCAATAACTAGGTATTTACTTTTTGACTTCTGATTTCAAAGCAAATTATCCATCAAATTGTACACTGTAAATATGACTGTCTTTTACGGTAAAACTTTATATTTAATGTGTTTTTTACAACATTTTAAAGTAAATGGAGAAAACAATACCACGCTAGCACTCGGGCAACTGAACCGCCAGTTTTTTAATGTAGAAAAACTATAAAACATTGTAAAATCTACAGTATATCCGGTAAAAAATAAACAAACTGTCGGCTCAGTTGGCAAAATTTTACCGTGAAAAAGCGATTTTCTATTTACAGTAAGAAAAGCATTATATATTTTACAGTAAACTTCTGGCAACTGAAATGCCAGTTTTTACTATAAAAACTTAGTGGTACTGTTTTTCCATTTACAGTAACATGATGTAAAATCCACTGTCAATTTTACAATGAAAAATGTTGACATGTACAAAATCTTATTATCCAAATCATAGGACACTGCTTAATAACTGTTTAGAAGCAGCTCTCTGGGATCAAACATGACTGCACTGGGGCCTTCAATGAAAAAGTGTTTAACACCCATGCTCTATCGTGACAACAACACTACTGCAAATTGTTAGTTGCTTCTCTGACACGAGACAGTGGGAGAGTGACAAGCTCAGGGTCCCATTTTGCATGTAAAATATCAAATAATGAATGATAGGCCGCTTCATATGAAATGCAACCGCAAACATATTTGTAGCCTCTTCCTGCTCCATCACTGATAAGAATCTAATACCACATTTTCTTACTTAATTGGCTTTAACCGTTGTGGTGCACAGTAGTAGGGGTGGGCCGCGATGTGGATGTGTTCAGAAGATATGCTCATCCATCAATCCATCCATCCATCCATTTTCTACCACTTGTCTCTTTCGGGGTCGCGGGGGTGCTGCAGTCAGGCAGAAGGCGGTGTACACCCTGGACAAGTCGCCACCTCATCACAGGACCAACACAGATAGACAGACAACATTCACATTCACACACTAGGGCCAATGTATTGTTGCCAATCAACCTATCCCCAGGTGCATGTCTTTGGAGGTTTGTAGGAAGCCGGAGTACCCGGAGGGAACCCACACAGTCACGGGGAAAACATGCAAACTCCACAAAGAAAGATCGAGAGCGCAGGATCAAACCCAGAACCTTGGTATTGTGAGGCACACACACTAACCCCTTTTTTCCACCGTGCTGCCCAGATGTGCACGTCTGTTTTAATTATACTGAATTTATTCCACACAAAAAATAAACAATTTCCGATTAATGTTTTTGTTTTTGCGTGTAACATCCATCAAATTAGATTCAAGTTTGAATTTTTAAAAATCTGCATAAAATAAGTTTCTGTCAAAAAAAAGTTATACATTTAGTAAGAAAATATGAGGTTCTTAAGTGACGCGTTCCATCCATCCATCCATTTTCTACCGCTTATCCCCTTTCGGGGTCGCGGGGGGCGCTGGCACCTATCTCAGCTACAATCGGGCGGAAGGTGGGGTACACCCTGGATAAGTCGCAATCTCATCGCAGGGCTAGTGACGCATTCTTTAGTGTTAATTCCAGGCATTCGCCAGCCATATCAAATGATGTGGCGGGCCAAATCTGGCCCCCGGGCCTTGTGTTTGGCACCTGTGAGCTAGACGGTGGTTTTCCTGATATGTTTTTTTGTTTAAAATGTTTTTTTTTTAATTCAGGGTGACTTTTTTTAAAATTCAAAATCGCAAAAATCCGCAGATCTCCTGTTAAACACAGTTGCTTTAAATGAAATATAATTTAGGTCCGTGTTTTACAACAACTGTGAGATACAGTTTGTTGTGCCGTGGGAGATTATGTAATTTCACCTATTTGGGTTGAAAATATTTTTTGCAAACCAGTAATTTTAATCTGCAAATGTGCCATTGTTGACTGTCGGTGCTGTCTAGAGCTTGACAGAGTAACCGCGTAGTACTCTTCCATATCAGCAGCAAGTAGCTAATTGCTTTGTAGATGTCGGGAACATGGTTTGTCGTGATCACAATATGCAAACGACAGCGTGCAGGTAAAAAGATGTCTAATGCTTAAACCAAAAATAAACAAAAGGTGAGTGACCCTAAGAAAAGGCTTTGAAGCTTAGGGAAGGCTATGCAGAACAAATCTAAAACTGAACTGGCTACAAAGTAAACGAAAACAGAATGCTGGACGACAGCAAAGACTTACTGTGAAGCAAAGACGGCGTCCACAATGTACATCCATACATAACATGACAATCAACAATGTTCCTACAAAGAAGGATAAAAACAACTGAAATATTCTTGATTGCTAAAACAAAGTTGATGCATTAAATATCGCTCAAAGGAAGACATGAAACTGCTACAGGAACATACCAAAAAATGAGAAAAAGCCACCAAAATAGGAGTGCAAGACAAGAACTAAAACACTACACACAGGAAAACAGCAAAAAAGTCCAAATGAGTCAGGGCGTGATGTGGCAGGTGGTGACAGTACCCCTACTTTGAGACAAGAGCTATATTGATGCATGCTTAGTTATGGTTTAGAGTCGTAATTGCGACGACTTTTTACTGTCAACTGGGTTTTGTTTTTTAATGATTTCTGCTGGTGGTGTGCCTCCGCATTTTTTCACGCAAAAAAATGTGCCTTGGCTCAAAAAAGGTTGAAAATCACTGGTTTAGTGTACATAGTATATACAATATATATCCTCGTGTTTGTTTCTTACTGTAGTAATTCCATGTTTTTTCGTCATATATACATTAATAATTCCAGAAACTATACTATCATGCTTTTACATGCGTTTACACATTGCAATAATAACAGAAAACGCTACAAAAACACTTAAAGTTCCGAATCAAATGAAAATCAGTCAAGAAGTGCGATAAAAAAAGAAACCTTAACCTTCCACCAGTACTATTTGAGTTATGCAACGTGTGATGAACTGTGATTGTCGGCCCACGTGCAGTTCGCCAGAAACGTTTGAAGGAGGCGCTTCAACAACCCGACACACCTGTTTGACAAAATGCCTGACACACACGTCATGGACTGAGCACACATCAGGCAACTATCGGCCTTATGATCGCAACCCACTTAAAGGATCCATGAGTAAGTTTCTCATTTGTTCTCATGTATTACGTTTTTTTTCATGAAGTTAGAGGTCGGGGTTCTAGACGACTTACTGTGACGAATTACTCGTGTACAGAAAAAGTATCCTTCAAAGTTGTACTTTCACTATTAGGTATCCTGAATCACAATGGAATTTGCTAGTGACTTTGTCTATGTGCCGCCATTGCCGATTCCAAAGGACAGTCAACGACCCAACGCCAACATCATCAAACGTTCAGGTGGGAGTTCTTGTTCAGGACTATTTTCTTTTGAGTCATGTGTGAACTAACACAAATTATACATTTTACAGGTATCAATATACCACTGGTATGCTCAATTGCAGTAGAATAAATACATAGAACACATCTTTTTGAGCGTAGTACAACAAACACATGCACGTTTGAACTATTAAATACGTTTCAAGAGCTTTAAAATCGAAAAGTTCTTGCAGCTTTACATTGTTGTGCAATGTGTTACAAAAGTTTTAAAATGTTTGGCCTTAATTATGGTTATTGCCGGGTATTGTAATAGTTCACCATGTCATGCACAGTCTTGGGAATGGTGCTGAAGTTTTACCGCATGCTAGTCTATACATTTATTTATTTATTTTTTTTGTTTTGTTTTTGTTAAGTTGTATTAATTCTAATTTGGTTTCGTTTTGTTTTCTTCAATGTTTAGTTTGTTTTAATTTTTGTGTATGTAATTTTGTTTATATTTAGTTTTGGTTTTGTTTCACTGAATTGGATCTAATTTCCTACAGATTTGTTTTGTTTAGTGTTTGGTTTATTTTCTATATTTTTTTTAGTTTATTTTACTTTGGTTTTATTTTGGTTTTTATTTTGTTCAATTAACAATATTTGTTCAATGTTTAGTTACTATAGTTTGTTATTTATTTGATTTCAGTAATTTCACATTAATTCAGTGTTTTTTGACAATCTTATATTTATAATTATGTAAGGGGGTTAGGTCACTAAAATAAAATATTTGCTATTTTTGACCATTTCTCAATAATAAACATTATTGTCATAGGCACCATCCAAAGCTCTCGTGGTCACTTTACAGTTATAAAAACAGACATTTATTTTGTTTACATTTGTTTATTTCTGACTTAGAATGCATATAAAAATAAAAATATTTACATAGGATTGTGAATGATAGGCAACGTTTAAAAAACAAAGCGCAGTCCCCATTTAAGGTTCACTACACACTTGGTTTTTTTAAACATTGCCTATCATTCACAATCCTTATGTAAATGTGATTGAATTGTGAAAAGCGAGCTATAACTAAAACAATAATATAATATGTATCTTATATACAGTATTTTATATATATATATATATACAGTATGCAATTTATTATTTTGTGTTAATGTAATGTTTATTTTTTACTCCACAAATTACTTTTTTGTTGTGTTTTCTGACTGTATTCTAGTAAATAGAAGTAGACAGTATTGCCTAAACAACCAATCTAATGATGCTATAAGATTTTTGCGAGGTACTTTGAAAAAAAAAAAAAAATATTAAAAAGCGAAACAAAACTTGTTATGAGAATATTTGGTCATTAAGCATTACAATATTTTCTGTTGTGGTTGAATGATTAATGTTCCTTTCTGAAAAGCCCCTTTCTCCCATGTGAGTCATTTCAGCACCAGCTGAGTAAAAAACACAAAAACAGCCAAACCTTCCTCACAAGTCATCAGCTGTGCATTCAATCCATTTATTTACATTCCTCCCAGCTCTTCTGCCGCCCGTCAACTGGGTCCGTCCTCAGAGTCCTCCCCCTCCCCCGCCTGGAAACGCCGCCGAGGTCAAGGTGGCCGAGCCACTCCCGTCGACCAACAGAATCCCGGAACAGAAGAAGGTCGGGAAGTCCTTTTTCTTTGACAATGTTCAGTGTGAGGACAAGCGTCTTATCAGTGCGTCACCCCTACAGACAACAGCCCCCCCAAAGACAGGTACAGTAAGTACAGTACAGCAGATGGCGTATAATACTATTTGACGATGAAGATGTTTTGACATTTCATCATAGTGCACTAACTAACACTGTTTTACAGATGCTGGGTGGGATACACTGTGGTCGTCTATAAACCATACATTTCTAGTTTTGAGATGTATTGTCCTACTTTTTGCACAACTTTCAACGAAATTATTTCGATAAGAATAAAAACAACTATTATTCATTACCTACTCAGGTTTCTATACCTGCATCATATAATTAAATGACACCTATATATATATATATATATATATATACTGTGTATGTATATATGTATATAAATATATACTGTGTATATATATATGTATATACTGTGTGTATGTATATATATATATATATATATACTGTGTATATATATATATATATATATATATATATATCCATCCATCCATCCATCCATCCATCCATCCATTTTCTACCGCTTATTCCCTTTGGGGTCGCGGGGGGCGCTGGTGCCTATCTCAGCTTTAATCGGGCAGAAGGCGGTGTACACCTTGGATAAGTCGCCACCTCATAGCAGTGTATATATATATATATATATATATATATATATATATATATATATATATATATATATATATATATATATATATATATATATATATATCTTTGACAAAATTTAATGAACTACAAATTTAGTAATTAATACTACATGATAGTATAATCATGTTTTTTTTTTCATTTCTACTTTCTTTTTATTCCAGTTTTAATTTAATTCTGGTTCCTATTTAGGTTTCTCTACATGCATCTTATAATTACTATGTTGTCTGTGTGTGTGTGTGTGCGTGTGTGTGCGCGCGCGCGTGCGTGTGTTTGTGTGCGTGTGTGTATATAAACAGTATATATATATTTTGAATTTTTTTATTATAAATTTTTTTTTATATATAATTATTATTTATTTATCAAATTCATATTTTTTTTGTCTTTCACTACTTTTTGTGTAAATACAAATAATACAGTGATAATTACAGTAATAACAATAGCATTAAAATAATGGTAATACTTTGGAATGCTATAGATATATCCATTCATTTTCTACCGCTTATCATATATATGTATATATATATATATATATATATATATATATATATATATATGTATATATATATATATATATATATATATTTATTTATTTATTTATTTTGAATACTATGGATATTATTGGCATCCTGACAAATATATATCTTTGACTACATTTAATGAACTACAATTTTAGTAATTAATACTATATAATAGTATAATAATGTTTTTTGTTTTTTTCTACTTTCTTCCATATTTTACTTATTCATGCCAGTTTTAATTTAATTCCGCATTTAAAAAAATGTTTGGATTATTCCAAACGGCATAGCTCGGTTGGTAGAGTGGCCGTGCCAGCAACTTGAGGGTTCCAAGTTCGATCCCCGCTTCCGCCACCCAAGTCACTGCCGTTGTGTCCTTGGGCAAGACACTTTACCCACCTGCTCCCAGTGCCACCCACACTGGTTTAAATGTAACTTAGATATTGGGTTTCACTATGTAAAGCTCTTTGAGTCACTAGAGAAAAGCGCTATATAAATGTAATTCACTTCACTTCACTTTCATCATTTCCATAAGAGTACTGCTGTAGTATCTTCATTATGAATAAAACATATTGTAAATGCGTTTTCATGTCACCGAAACATACTCATCTTGAGGCAAGAATAGTCTTAGGAATTCCAATGACATTTTTTTATACATAATTTTGATGAATATTTTGAAATGGTTCATGGTGCATTTTACATATTTCAAGTATTGTATAGGTTAAAAGTGTTCAGTGGCTCGTTTTTATTGGCCTACGGGACGTCATAAAAATTAAATTAAACATAAAAAAAATGTAAAGTGAAAAAGGTACATTGTAGTTAGAAAACTCTGGAATGCTGATATAAATATTCCAAATATTACGTGGCCCCCTGCATCCTTTTATATTTTTTTAGTCAGGCTAATACCATTATTTACTTTTACTGAACATGTGTATATTCGTACAACACTTAAAACCTTTAGCATATCAGTATGTGGAATGAAATTATGGAATGGATTAACCAAAGAAACCAAACAAAGCTCCAATATGATTCAGTTTAAGAGACTGTCCAAACTACAAGTGTTCATTCACAAAGTGCACAGAACACGGCGTGTCGCAGTGGGAGAGTGGCTGTGCGCAACCCGAGGGTCCCTGGTTCAATCCCCAACTAGAACCATCCTCGTCACGTCCGTTGTGTCCTGAGCAAGACACTTCACACTTGCTCCTGATGGGTGCTGGTTAGCACCTTGCATGGCAGCTCCCTCCATCAGTGTGTGAATGTGTGTGTGAATGGGTGAATGTGGAAGTAGTGTCAAAGCGCTTTGAGTACCTTGAAGGTAGAAAAGCGCTATACAAGTACAACCCATTCATCATTTATTAACAATAATTATGATGGACATCTTGAACCCTTTTTTTCCTTTTTTTAATTGAGACAAAGATTATTTATGTATTCAACATTTTTTGCTTACTATGGTATATTATTTATTCGTTATTTATTTGTTCACTGTTCTGTTACAGAGAACAAGGAAATGGGATAAAATTGCTATGGTATGAAAAGGGGGTAGGATTAAATAAGCTCTGCTTCTTCCTACTCCTTTTCGGACGTGCTGTTATGAAACAACTGGAAATATGTGATGCATTACATTGTATCCTATGCATGTTCGGAATAAACTGAAACTGAAACTGAAACTGAACTGAACCGAACTGATGACGACTTTTACCATGTCTAGAGTAACTAAAGTAGTTGGTTATTGTTTATTCGGACAACATTTAATTTGATTTCCATTTCCATGTCATTGAATTCTTAATTTTCCTTCAATCAGCTTTGCTTCCACCCCACTTGAGATCGTCACCAACTTCCCCGCCTCATTCCGGCGTTTTCTACGACAACGTGGGGTCAAGTTCTTGGGAAACAGACAACACACAAAACACCCCAGAAGCCAACACGACAACACGTGAGCCGCAAATGTTAGCGTCGTGAAAGTCTGATGTCGTAATTGTATAATTCCTGCCTGGATGCAGCCTCGGCCCCGCCACTTCCTCCAAAGCCCAGTTTCATGAGGTACATACCAGAGTACGTGTTGGTCTTACCTGCATCCACCGCCTCTGAGAAAGAGCTTCAACCCCCACCTCTTGTCACACCACCTCCAGGTAAATATCACATTTATATACATAGTAACAAAAATGAGCAGAAGCATTTCAATCATAAGAAGAAGTGCCTACTTTTTAACTAACACAACTACAAAGCAAGTTATACAATCCCTTGTATTGTCACATATTGACTACTGCCCAGCAATCTGGTCTAATGCATCTAAACAAGATCTAAATAGAATCCATCTTACCCAAAACAGAGCTGCCAGAGTAGCTCTCCATTGCTCATTTAGGACCGGCATTGAAATCAGGCATCATGAATTGTCATGGAAGAAAGTTGGTGAGAGACTAGCGTGTAGTTTGAGTCTGTTTTTAAAAAACATCTATACATACCATAAACCTTCATATCTGTATTCTCAGCTGTTGCTTGCTAGCGACCGTCACAACACATTTTCTAGAAATCAATGACTTACTTTCATTACAGTATGAGTCCATTGTATCAGCTGTTGATTCTCTCTCACACACATACATTTTCCAGATTAAAAGCTATCATGGAATGAAACGTCAGTTGTCAGAATTTTAGCATTAATTTCAGCATTGATTTCCAGAATATGTGTAATTTATTAATGCTGAAATTCTGACAACTGACGTTTCAGTATTAAGGTTAGTTTACGCCATTTACGCAAGCCTTCTTCTTCTCCTCTTTGGCCTTGCCGTTTAACCATCAAACAAACGCCATGGGAACATCCCTCCCTGGAGTTACAAATTCCGATGGGTAACAGATTTTGGTACAACACCGGCATTGAGATCAGGCATCATGAATTGTCATGGATGAAAGTTCTCAGCTGTTGCTTGCTAGTGACAGTCACAACTACGGTACCAGGCTAGCCCTAAGAGGTGTTCTCACCCGTCTTAAACCCAAAAGTGATGTTTTGAAAAAGACTGTAATGTATAGGGCAATCACTTACTGGAATCGACTTCCACAATATCTGCTATCAATCACCAGCATAGCGGGTTTCAAGAATAGACCAAGAGGAGAAGTAGAAATAGATTATTCTAGATTGTACCTAAGGGCTTCACGGTGGCAGAGGGGTTAGTGCGTCTGCCTCACAATACGAAGGTCCTGCAGTCCTGGGTTCAAATCCAGGCTCGGGATCTTTCTGTGTGGAGTTTGCATGTTCTCCCCGTGAATGCGTGGGTTCCCTCCGGGTACTCTGGCTTCCTCCCACCTCCAAAGACAGGCACCTGGGGATAGGTTGATTGGCAACACTAAATTGGCCCTAGTGTGTGAATGTGAGTGTGAATGTTGTCTGTCTATCTGTGTTGGCCCTGCGATGAGGTGGCGACTTGTCCAGGGTGTACCCCGCCTTCCGCCCGATTGTAGCTGAGATAGGCGCCAGCGCCCCCCGCGACCCCAAAAGGGAATAAGCGGTAGAAAATGGATGGCTATTTTTATTGACTGTTGAGTATTTTATTGATTATGAGATAAGCAGTACTTATTGTTTATCTTTGGTACACTAATGTGTGTATTTTAGGCCATTGGTTGTATGTTTTATTTTTGCAAAAATATATATATATATATACATATATATATTTTTATATTGCTATTTTTATCTTTGGTATGAAAATTATGTAGCATAAGTTTTTTTTTTTTTTTGGTTCTTTGTTGTTGCTATTTTTGTATTATGACATTCTATTATTGGATCATGTTGTACTGCATTTTAATCTTTTGTTTTGAGATTGTGTGATGTTTTTTGCCTTGACGCCAGGAAGAATAGTCTCCACTGTAGTGTAGACTAATGGGGATCCTTAATAAATTAAACTAAACTAAATAAAACTAAACTAAACTAAACTAAACTAAATTAAACATTGTCAAAAAAGAGTAACACATCACTGTACAGCCCTGCGATGAGGTGGCGACTTGTCCAGGGTGTACCCCGCCTTCCGCCCGATTGTAGCTGAGATAGGCGCCAGCGCCCCCCGCGACCCCGAAAGGGAATAAGCGGTAGAAAATGGATGGATGGATGGACATCACTGTACATACTGTAAATACCACATTGTCACATGGGAGTAACACAACACCGTGCTTCCACAGCATCTGCAGACGACAAAGAACCTCTAGTGGGGAATCCCAACGTGGTCCTTGTTAGTTTGGGAAAGTTTCTCTCAGAGGAAGGTCAGTAAAATTGTTTGTCATTACTGTCCAACGGTTGGATTTTGTTGTCTCACCATTTTGTTTATTGTGTTTTTTCCAGTGCAGCCCACACCAGGAAACCCCACCTCCTGCTGGCAGTGTGGTGCCGTGCTGCACTCCATGTCTGACACCCCAGCAGAGGTGGGTAGACTAGACACAAATTGTACTCAAGGAATAGTACTGTTACTCTTTGTTCTCAAACTTTTTTCCACCTCAGAATACACGTCAGAATCAGAATCAGAATCAGAATCAGAATCATTTTATTGCCATTTTTTTTAGAACGTGTTCACAAACTAGGAATTTTTCTTGGTACAATCGTGCAACATAAAACACATGTAACACAAAATAGGTAATAGGTAATAAAAAATGAGCTGTAACTGAGCTATCAGATCTTGTTATTGTTCATGTGTCTGAGGGCCGAGGGGGAAAAAACTGTTCAGGTGGCGGGAGGTGTGGGTATGGATGGACCGTAGTCTCCTGCCTGAGTGGAGAAGTGAGAATAGTTTGTGTCAAGGCTGAGAAGAGTCAGCTGTGATTCAACCCACATGCCTCCTGGTTCTGGAGGGATGGGAGCTTGCAACCAATAACCTTCTCAGCAGCATGTACGATGCGCTGAAGTCACCGGGGAACCACACGGTGATGGAGGAGGTGGGGATGGACTCGTTGATGGTCGAGTAGAACTGCAACAGCATCTCAGTCGGCAACGTAAGTTTCCTCAGCCGCAGGAAGTACATCCTTTGCTGGGCCTTCTTGATGAGGGAGCTGATGGTCAGCTCCCACTTGAGGTCCTGGGTGATGGTGGTGCCCAGGAGTCCACGAAGGAGACGGGTGTGGGGGAGGCCATCAGGGGTGAGGGTGGATGGTGGGGTTCTGACTTTCCTGAAGTCCATGATCACATGATCATCTCCACTGCCTTCTGGGCGTTCAACTCCAGGTTGTTGAGGCTGCACCAGGACGCAAGTCCTGTAGGTGTACTCATGGCCACCCGAGATGAGCCCGATGAGGGTGGTGTCGTCCGCAAACTTGAGCAGCTTTATGGACTGGTGACTGGAGGTGCAGCAGTTTGTATACAGGGAGAAGAGCCAGGGGTAAAGTACACAGCCCTAAGAAGTACCAGAGTTCGTGGTCCGACTGTCCGAGACAATATTCCCCAGCCGCATGTGCTGTCTTAAGTCCATCAGGAAGTCAATGATCCATCTGCCCGAGGGAGTCGGGAATGCTGAGCTGGTAGAGGTTGTCTCGTAGCAGTCCAGGGAGAAAGGTGTTGAAGGCAGAGCTGAAGTCCACAAATAGAATCTTGGCGTAGATTCCTGGGGAGTTCAGATGCTCCAGGATGAAGTGGAGGGCCAGGTTCACTGTCCACAGACCTGTTGGCTCTGTAGGCGAACTGCAGTGGGTCCAGGAGGGGGGCGGTGATGTCCTTTAGGTGGGGCAGGACCAAGCGCTCAAAAGACTTCATGACCGCAGACGTCAGTGGCATCAGTCTGTGGTCATTAAGTCCTGTGATCCGTGTTTTTTTGGGGGGACAGGGACGATGGTGGAGGTCTTGAAGCAGGACGGCACGCGGCATAGCTCCAGACATCTGTTAAAAATGTCTGTGAAGATTTGGCCCTTCAAGTAGCACCATAATGTCCCAACATTAAATACAGTAGCGTAGTCGGCCTAAGTATTTGTTAAAAACAAGGCAGAGGTCTTATATAAATGGTAAATGGTTGTACTTGTATAGTGCTTTTCTACCCCTTTTCAAGGAGCCCAAAGCGCTTTGACACTACTTCCACATTCACCCATTCACACACACGTTCACACACTGATGGCGGGAGCTGCCATACAAGGCGCTAACCAGGACCCATCAGGAGCAAGGGTGAAGTGTCTTGCCCAAGGACACACTGGACGTGACTAGGATGGTAGAAGGTGGGGATTGAACCAGTATCCCTCAAATTGCTGGCACGGCCACTCTCCCAACTTCGCCACGCCGATATGAAGTATACTTGATATTTTGGCAACTGTAACATAACACACAGTTTGAACAGAAACATTGTTTTTGAATATAGGAAAATAAAACACTGTACTTAAATAATAAATAAAATATTTGGCCTACCACTAGGGGTATACGAATAACTGCTTTAGAATACTTTGACTCAAGTAAAGGTAAATAATTACTTAAGTATTCAGTGGAAAAAAATAACTTCTTTAGTATCTATTTTTATTGGTACTTGCACTACAATTGTAGTGACTGTGTGGGACTACAGTATATACTACAAAAAATGCACATTTTACAGTCACTTATGACATTATAACAGTGCTAATGTTGGCATATGCGCAGCTAAAACATCTACAGTGTACCGCAACTTGTTTTCTTTAGTTGGAAGTGGAATTCTTCTAGTTCAGTGGTTCTCAACCTTTTTTCAGTGATGTACCCGCTGTGAACATTTTTTTAATTCAAGTACCCCCTAATCACAGCAAAGCATTTTTGGTTGAAAAAAAGAGATAAATAAGTAAAATACAGCACTATGTCATCAGTTTCTGATTTATTAAATTGTACAACAGTGCAAAATATAGCTCATTTGTAGTGGTCTTCCTTGAACTATTTGGAAAAAAAGATATACAAATAACTAAAAACTTGTTGAAAAATAAACAAGTGATTCAATTCTAAATAAAGATTTATACACATAGAAGTAATCATCAACTTAAAGTGCCCACTTTGGGGATTGTAATAGAGATCCATCTG
Source organism: Nerophis ophidion (assembly GCF_033978795.1). Classification (NCBI taxonomy): domain Eukaryota; kingdom Metazoa; phylum Chordata; class Actinopteri; order Syngnathiformes; family Syngnathidae; genus Nerophis; species Nerophis ophidion. Next base: position 61,140,319 of record NC_084618.1, read on the forward strand.
GATTCATGAACTTAATTCTAAACATTTCTTCACAAAAAAAGAAATCTTTAACATCAATATTTATGGAACATGTCCACAAAACATCTAGCTGTCAACACTGAATATTGCATTGTTGCATTTCTTTTCACAGTTTATGAACTCACATTCATATTTTGTTGAGGTATTATTCAATAAATAGGATTTTTAAATTGTTGCTATCTTTAGAATATTTGTTAAAAATCTCCCGTACCCCTTGGCATACCTTCAAGTACACCCAGGGGTACGCGTACCCCCATTTGAAAAACACTGTTCTAGACCATCCATCCATTTTTCTACTGCTTATTCCCTTCGGGGTCACGGAGGGCGCTGGAGCCTATCTCAGCTACAATCAGGCATGGCAACTTGCCTTCTTCTAGACCGATTTTTTTTTTTTTTTTTTTACTGACACAGATGACAGCGCATAATATAAATGTTATTTTTCATCGTTAATAAGTAAACATCGAAGAGTTGTGCTGCCATGGCTGACACTTTTCACAGTGTGTAGTAAGGGTGCGGTCATGTGACTGCCAGGCTCGGTCTGATGAAATAGTCAAGCGTCACTCGGGCCCTTTGTTGGATTGGTGAAACAAAGTCATGTGACTGCTGGAAGAAGTCTCTCAAACGAGCCAAATGAGTACAACTTTGCAAGCAGTTATCAATAGATTAAGAATACATATAATGATTGATTGATTGATTTATTGATTGATTGGTTGAAACGTTTATTAGTAGATTGCACAGTACAGTACATATTCCGCACAATTGACCACTAGATGGTAACACCTGAATAAGTTTGTCAACTTGTTTAAGTCACAATCCACGTAAATCAATTCACGTTATTCATCAATTTATTCATGATGATATAAATAAATGCAACGATCGGACTCTAACTCGATGTAACGAAGTAAAAGTTGTGTTTTTTTCTTCATAGAAATACTCAAGTAAAAGTAAAAAGTATGTTGCATTATAACTACTCTGACAAGTCCTGGTGGATTTGACCTTAATTCAATGACAAGGCGACAATATTCATGCCATCCAAATGCAAATGATTACAAATCACTGAGAAGTATTTTTATTGTTTTCATATTTTTTTATTACACACACAATAAATAAAATAATCATACTGTCCCCCGGTCCCACAAAACAACTGAGTGTTCATGCCTGGAGCCGGCCTTGGCCCTGGTGTACCCTTTCATTTTCAGGTGAATGGCTGTTACTTCTGCCAAGTGTCTGAGCTGAGCAGTGCCTTCAGAAGCCAACAAAGCATCGCCGCTCCCGGTTTGCCGCAGGGCCTCTTTGTGCTGATCCCGGATTCAAAACTCCTGAGCGCCTCGCAGCCTCTGCTCATCTTCTGCATCGACATCTCGGCCTCTATGAGCATCACCTCTCAGGTAGCACCTTACATTGAAGGTGAACGTTTAGACCACACACCGTGACCTCCATCTGTCCTTCTAAAGGTGTTCCCGGGGGAGCACAGATCCCGCCTGGAGGTACAGTAAGGTCTCCAATGCACTTCCATGATTACCTGTAGAAAAATCTAAGTGTACATGTTGTCCAGTTTGTCCAGGAGGCTGTCCTACTGTGCGTCCAGAAGCTGTGTGAAGAGCAACCTCAGACACCTGTAGGGCTCATCTCTTTCAACTATCAGGTACAAGTAATATGCAATGAATGTGATTTAGAGTAGCCTGTGTCCAGCTTGTATGCCACTAAAATGAGTCAACACACAGCTGCAAGTAAGTATGACATTTTGTGTTTTGCCTACAGTGGTAGTGTCTTCTAGTCTAGGGCAGGGCTGACCTTATGCAAGCGTTTTGACTTGGGGGCCGAAATGCCTGAAAATAATGTGCGCCATTTTGACAGAAAACAAATGCATTTACTCTATGCAATTGGATATATTTTAAACGTTATCTTACAATGCAGCAAATATTATATTACCATACATTCAAAAGATTTTTTGTAAAAGTAAAAATTAGGGCTGGGCAACGATTAAAAATTTTAATCGAAGTTAATCGCACTATTTCTCCGATTAATCGCGATTAACTGCATTGTATACGCAAAGCCCAATAATGAATTCAAAAGTAGTGTGTAGTGCACCTTTATTGGAATATTCTCCCACATGAACAAAAGCGCCAAAACATTTGTTGTGCAAACATAATTTAAAACAGTCCTTGTTAAACAGTAGCAGTTAAATAGCATATTTTATGAAAATCAATTTAAGCTTATTGCCACTGCCAGAGTATTTAAGTTATCCTGTTTGTTATGGAAAATAAATATAATCTACATACAAATCTCTGAGCCATAATCATAACATCTGAACAGGCAATTTCTGAGGTAACAGCAGAAACATTTTTTTTTATCAGGGATCTTATGTTTAAAAAACCTATATTATAGGTAGTGGGCTGTTTTGGGGAATTTTTGATCAAATTATCCGTAGTAGCAATATTAATAATGTTGTGTTTATTCTGCGTAGTACACTTACAACAATCATGACCATATCTAGGAATTGATATGATGGGAATTTTCCGATTGTTTGCTTGGTGCTTTGATAAACTGAACGCATCATATACATGGTACAATATTGTGATGTTATGAGCCAGGGAAAAAAAGAACTACCCTACCCAGCATGCAGCAGGAGTGACGAGCATGCGAGGTAGCCCGGTATAGGTTGTGTGTCGCCATGACGGCATCTTGTATGTTGTGATATGCACGCTCTGAAAGTAAACGTTAAGAACTCAGCCAACACGCCTCGTCTGCATTATTCATAAATAGACAGACAACACATATACTCCGCTGCTTCACAGGCCGCTGGATGTAGCCGGCAAAGTATTCCCATGCTAGCTAGCCGGTCTAGCAAGCACGCGTCATTCAGTCAAAAACGGCCCGATCTATCCACATCCAGAATTGTCTGGCGGTCGTAAGTGATCCCGGAGTGACCACGCTGTAAGCCAGCCATGAAATTTGCAGAATTGTCCGGTATTTTTGCCAAATGTTCCATCTTTACCAAGAGCCCCTCGATGCCGAAGCCCGTCCGGGCCTCGCCATCTTGCTAAGAAAAAGCGTTAACAAAATAAAAGCATGTAAACAACATACGCAAAGGTGCGATAAAATAATTGTCTGCGTTAATAGATTGATGAGTTAACTCGTAATTAACGCATTAATTTGCCCACCCCTAGTAAAAATATATACTTAGATAGCTGCTTGACTTATGACTTAAAAGCAAATTATCCGTTTAATTGAAGACAATAAAAATGACACTTTTTTTTTTACTGTAAAAATGTATTGTGTTTTTAATAGAAAAAACAGTACCACTGTTGGGCTTCACGGTGGCAGAGGGTTTAATGCGTCTACCACACAATACGAAGGTCCTGCAGTCTTGGGTTCAATTCCAGGCTCGGGATGTGTGGAGTTTGCAAGTTCTCCCCGTGAATGCGTGGGTTCCCTCCGGGTACTCCAGCTTCCTCCCACTTCCAAAGACATTAACCTGGGGATAGGTTGATTGGCAACACTAAATTGGCCCTATTGTGTGAATGTGAGTGTGAATGTTGTCTATCTGTGTTGGCCCTGTGATGAGGTGGTGACTTGTCTAGGGTGTACCCCGCCTTCCGCCAGATTGTTGCTGAGATAGGCGCCAGCGCCCCCCGTGACCCCAAAAGGGAATAAGCGGTAGAAAATGGATGGATGGATGGAAGTACCACTGTTTTTTTGTTATGGTAAAATTCTGGCAACTGATCTGCCATTTTTTTAGTCTAAAAAAAAACTGTGGAACTGTTTTTCTATTTACAGTAATATGCTGGAAATGGCACTGTAAATTTGATCTAATTACAGATTTTTTTCATAGTTTATGTACAAAAAATGATCAAATGTGTAGGGAATTGTGTAATAAAATCGAGAGGCAAAGTCTTAACCTGTATATCAGGACTGGACATTTTAAGGCCCGGGGGCTACATGCGGCCCGTTAAGCTTTTCAACCTGGCCCACCGGACATTCCCAAATATTTTTTTCAGATCATTAAGATAGAAACTGCAGCTGCCATTATGGTGTGCAGTGATGATTTTAAATTACCTTTATTGTTGAGCTCTACAAAGTATTTCAATGGTTGCAATCTGCGCTTTTGCATAATATACTCGTTACAGTGATAATCTAATTAGTTATTATGGTAATCTACGTCACAGTAGCTCAGACGAGGCACCAAGCAGTGTGGGTGTGGAGCGTTTCCACAGTGTTTCCAAACCGGGCCTGAAAATTAGGGTGTCAAGGCCAGATGCGGAAGGAGGTTTTTACAACAAAGTTATAAAGCTTAGTGATATCCCAGATGTATCAGTTTGTAGGGTTTTTCTTTTTTACCATTCGTGTTCATATTTTGAAGTTTTTGTTGCATTTTTGTTACGTTTCGTTTGATTGTAAAATATGTCAATCGAGAAGGGGTGTTATATTCTTATGTTGTCAATATTCAGTGTTTTGTCGTTCATAGTTAATATTGTAAATCCCACATTCTTTATTTTCATGGACATTTATGGGTGTCTTATTGAGTAAAACAATTAAATTTCATTCAATTTTTTTAAGGCGGTCTGTCATAACATTTTTAGCATTCAATCAGACATTATTGTAAGGTTTTGTATTAGTGTTCCTAAAAATAGATACACCGGCCCCCAGACACATTTTTTTCTCTAAATTTGGCCCCTGAGTCAAAATAATTGCACAGGACTGCTATATACAGTGGGGCAAAAAAGCATTTAGTCAGCCACCGATTGTGCAAGTTCTCCCACCTAAAATGATGACAGAGGTCTGTCATTTTCATCACAGGTACACTTCAACTGTGAGAGACAGAATGTGAAAAAAAAAAATCCAGGAATTCACATTGTAGGAATTTTAAAGAATTTTTTTGTAAATGATGGTGGTAAATAAGTATTTGGTCAACCATTCAAAGCTCTCACTGATGGAAGGAGGTTTTGGCTCAAAATCTCACGATACATGGCCCCATTCATTTTTTCCATGCTGTAGGTGGAAGTGCATGGGTATGGAGATTTCCGATCCCGCATCCTTAGTGGTGAAGAGTTAGTGGACCATAACTACTTGAAAGTCGCCGCCGCCGCTTTCCCCACTCCACCTCCGTTGTCACAGACCCAGGACTTCTTGCAAGAACAAGTCACGCGGTAAGAAGACTGCCTTCAACTTATTTTGCACTTTTCTTGTGTGCTGACGTGGTTTTCTTGACAGACTCGCTGCAGTCGGGACCACCGCGCTTGGCCCGGCGGCTCTTGTGGCCGTCACAATGGCCTCCAGGCATCCAGGCTCCAAGGTGCCTACGGCGCACATGTCATGTGCCATCGTAACAACATAGTGTGATGTTAATTTCATGGTTTTGCCAAGGTGATCATCTGTACTGATGGGAAAGCCAACACCATGTTAGGCAACCTGGAAGTGGAGGACAACGATGCGCGCACTCTTCTGTCATCCACCATCTTCTACCAAGATCTGGGGGAATTTGCTGCCAATCAAGGGTTAGTATGAATAACAATCAAATGGTAATATGTTTTACAGTAAAGCAGGGGTTCATAACCTTTTTGCCCAACTTTTCTACTACAAAAGGGCCTCGGGGCTCACTCAAATATAACACAAAATGTGTCATCTTACTCTTTACTTTATCAGGATAAACGTTTTCAAATGATTAGAAATCATGTGTTAATCACAAAGAGGATTATTAAAACTTAATTCCGGCTCGTTGCAGTCTCATGAATAACTGGGGAAAAAAATAATACAATTATGTGAATAAGGAATATTTTTCTCAACTAAAATGTTAGTGCAAATGAACATACAGCTTCACCACTTAAAGGCCTACTGAAACCCACTACTACCCACCACGCAGTCTGATAGTTTATATATCAAAGATGAAATATTAACATTGCAACACATGCCAATACGGCCTTTTTAGTTTACTAAATTGCAATTTTTAATTTCCCGGGAGTTTCTTGTTGAAAACGTCGCGGAATGATGACGTGTATGCGTGACGTCACTGACTGTTAGAAAATATTAGCGCTGCGCACACACACAGCTAAAAGTCGTCTGCTTTAACCGCATAATTACACAGTATTTTGGACATCTGTATTGCCGAATCTTTTGCAATTTGTTCAATTAATAATGGAGAAGTCAAAGTAGAAAGATGTAGTTGGGAAGCTTTAGCCTTTAGCCACACAAACACACGGTGATTCCTTGTTTAAAATTCCCGGAGGTGAAGCTTTACTATGGATCAGAGCAGTCAAGCGAACATGGATCCCGACCAAATGTCAACCAGCAGTTTTCGGTGAGAAAATTGTGGTAAAAAGTCGCCACTTACCGGAGATCAGCTGAGCTTGTGCCGTCCATAATGCTGCCGTCGAATTCCATCAGACACTGGCCTCAAGACACCCGTGGATACACCCTTCCAACTATCAGGTACTATTAAACTCACTAAAACATTGGCAACACAATAGAAAGATAAGGGATTTCCCAGAATTATCCCAGTAAATGTGTCTAAAAACATCGGAATCCTTCCCAATGCAATCGCGTTCTTTTTTTTTACTTGATTTTTATTTCATTTTTTTTAGTCCGTAGCTATCAATATCCTTAAACAAATCATTCATCCTCGCTCAAATAAATGGGGAAATTGTCGTTTCCTCGGTCCAAATAGCTCTTTATGTTGGAGGCTCCCATTAAAAACAATGTGAGGACGTGAGGAGCCCTCAACGGGTGACGTCATCGTGTGCGACTTCCGGTAAAGGCGGGGATTTTCTGTTAGCGACCAAAAGTTGCGAACTTTATCGTCGATGTTCTCTACTAAATCCTTTCAGCAAAAATATGGCAATATCGCAAAATGATCAAGTATGACAAATAGAATGGACCTACTATCCCCGTTTAAATAAGAAAATCTAATTTCAGTAGGCCTTTGAGTTATGATGTTTGCACATGAGACACTTCTCTATATGACTTTAGCTCCAGACTTCTCCTGTCTGTTTGATATTGTCATTACTGCCACAAGGGGTGAGAAAGTGTATTACAAGTAAGTACTGCTGCGGCCCATACGGACCGTAGCTGAGAAAGAGATATTTTTTGGTGGCCTTCTCAGGGGCGCTTGCAGCCCAACAATGGCACAGCCGTTTAAAGAGAGAGTACGGCCAACTCGGTTACAGATTTGGTCCTCAGCATGAGAGTATGCCAAATCTCTGGCTGGTCAAAAAGCCCCTCACGTGACTACAGGGCACCATTTTGGGAACCAACTCTGAAACCTACTTGGCCATACTCAATCTATGCACGGCTCAGACAGATGGTAAGAAACACTGCAGTACAGTACAAAAACGTTCACCCACCTCTATGTTTGGTATTACTGTGGATCAGGACAGTAGTCACACTCGCGCTTCCCTTTTCCCCAAATGTTGTTTTCTTACAGTTTTATTCCAAAATGGACAAAATTATTTTTTAACCTCAAAATCATACGCAACAAGCCTGTGAAGACAAGATGAAATCTGTTTAAATGTATTCAAATTCATAATGATAATAATAAAACACCCTGGTTGATACAACAATCCATTACAACCTGAATTGGTTCTGGGACGGAGCTCTTAACTCAAAACACTTGTATCTCAAATCAACATCTGATCGTAAACAATTTAAATTAATTTAATTGGTGGTCTACCCCCCACACCCCACCCCACCCAAACCTTTTGGAAAAAATACCCTAGCTTTCAGATTTAAAACTATTGTATGAAACAATTCAATAGAATTCACTACAAGCAACTACAGCAGTTTTATGAAGTAAAGTAATATTCATGTACAGCATTTACCTTGGAGAGTGGACTTCTACGGTGTCGCCTTCCAGGTGCTTCTCTGCCATCAGCAGCCTTTTCCATATTTTCGTAAATACATGTCTGCCTTTTAGATATTATTTTAAAATTCTTGCTTCAGCATGATGCAGACCAGAAGTGCAACGCTCGGATTGCTTTGCCAAGTTGATGATTTATTTCTTTAATTCAATGAATATCATTTGTTTTTTCTCAGCACTGTCCCTCACACTCACGTTCTTCCTTCCCATGCTTGAAAAACAGATGTATGTCACTCTCCAGCTATAAGCTAACGCTAGCGAGCAAGACCAGACGTTTTGGTCTGATCTTGGAGGGTTCACTGTGACATTGGCTACGCCAATTAATGGCTGGGATGCTTGGAACTCAAATGTTTGCTTACAACTTAAAGCAAAACAATAGACAGCTCTTATCTCAGACCACTCTTAAGTTTGGAACCTCTTAAGTTGAGGGACTACTTTATCTATGTAAATAAATGTAACATGCACTATTGATGCTGATAAAGATGATGATTACATTAACCTCCTTACCCTCCTTCCCTCAGTGTGACGGTGTCGGTGCTTTCTATCGAAGGAACTGACTGCAGGCTGGATGAGCTGGGAAGACTTGCTGATCGCACAGGAGGGAAAGTAAGTCGACAACTGAACTCGGTGTAGTTCCAACAAATGCTTTTATGAGACTACCAGCTGCAGTCAATATTGACATTAACAATAAGTTGGCCTGTTAATGGGACTTTCAGCACTACTTATTGGAATATTTAGCTCGCAAGTTCTCAAATGGGATACTGGAACGTGATTTGAAAGAAATACAGTAGTATCTCAATGAATAAGATGAATATTTTAAAAGGTGATGTCTTTTAGTAGTTTAATTTGAATATTTTTATATTCTACTGAACACAGATTGAAATGTTGTAGGAATGCTTGGGATATTTTAATTAAAGGTTGATGGTTTTACATTTACAAAAAAAAAAATCATAAAAATTACATAAAATGTAAAAAAAGTTAAACATTTTAAAATCATCAAATGAACTGCAAAAAAAACTTCCTGAGCCTTTAATTGATTTCTTAGACTGAATAAAAGCTCTGAAATCAACTGACTTTTCGCGCTTTGAAGTTCGCTCCTTCACTCTTTTGCAGATTTTTTTAAAGCATATTGTAGTTATTTTGGGGCTAGATTAAGCATTTTTTTAAACATAAAATACTTTAAAAATATCAATGCTACTGTGAGACCAAACAAACCACAGCGCACTGTTCAGTATTGTGGCCACTGATTGGCTCAAACTCAGGCAGTGTTACTATATTGGAGTAAAGGAATGTAAAGGTAACAAAAAGGTGTTCTTTCATGTCAATTGTTTTGGGGGCTACATTTGCAGAAAACTAAGGACCGGGGGTGGGTGGACTTCACCTTTTACTATACGTCTTATTTTGTATATTCAACATTTGATTTTGGTGTATTTATTTTGTCGGAGTGACAGGAGTTTTTAAGGACATTCTGCAAAAAAAATAGTCAAAGATCATCCCTATGACTGGACTGTAGTGTTTTTAGGAATTTGCTGAAAAAATGTTTGTCTCCCCAGTTCTAAATTGAACCCGGGGGCCAATATGTTGCAAGTTTAATAACCCTGATATACAGCATACGTATACATATAGTGTATGATGATTTGACCACTTGCTGATTTTGCATTAATATAACTGCACGAGAGGGAATGTTAAAAAAAAGGCATTCTGTTTGTAAAGTTTATTTATATGTACAGTGGGGCAAAAACGTATTTAGTCAGCCACCGATTGTGCAAGTTCTCCCACTTAAAATCATGACAGACGTCTGTAATTTTCATCATAGGTACACTTCAACTGTGAGAGACGGAATGTGAAAAAAAATACAGGAATTCACATTTGAGGAGTTTTAAAGAATTTATTTGTAAATTATGGTGGAAAATAAGTATTTGGTCACTTCAAAGGAAGATCTCTGGCTCTCACAGACCTGTAACTTCTTCTTTAAGAAGTTCTTCTGTCCTTCACTCGTTACCTGTATTAATGGCACTTGTTTGAACTCGTTATCTGTATAAAAGACACCTGTCCACAGCCTCAAACAGTCGGACTCCAAACTCCACTGTGGCCAAGACCAAAGAGCTGTCGAAGGACACCAGGAAAATAATTGTAGACCTGCACCAGACTGGGAATAGTGAATCTACAATAGACAAGCAGCTTGGTGTGAAAAAATCAACTGTGGGAGCAATTATCAGAAAATAGAAGACATACAAGACGACTGATAATCTCCCTCGATCTGGGGCTCCACGCAAGATCTCATCTCGTGTGGTCAAAATGATCATGAGATCGGTGAGCAAAAATCCCAGAACCACACGGGGGGACCTGGTGAATGACCTGCAGAGAGCTGGGACCAAAGTACCAAAGGTTAGCATCAGTAACATACTACGCCGACAGGGACTCAAATCCTGCAGTGCCAGATGTGTCCCCCTGCTTAAGCCAGTGCATGTCCAGGCCTGTCTGAAGTTTGCCAGAGAGTACATGGATGATACAGCAAAGGATTGGGAGAATGTCATGTGGTCAGATGAAACCAAAATAGAACTTTTTGGTATAAACTCAACTTGTCGTGTTTGGAGGAAGAAGAATACTGCGTTGCATCCTAAGAACACCATACCTACTGTGAAGCACAGTAGCTGTTTTTCTGCTAAGGGGACAGGACGACTGATCCTTGTTAAGGAAAGAATGAATGGGGCCATGTATCGTGAGATTTTGAGGCAAAACCTCCTTTCATCAGTGAGAGCTTTGAATGGTTGACCAAATACTTATTTTCCACCATAATTTACAAATAAATTCTTTAAAATTCCTACAATGTGAATTCCTGGATTTTTTTTCCACATTCTGTCTCTCACAGTTGAAGTGTACCTATGATGGAAATTACAGACCTCTGTCATCATTTTAAGTGGGAGAACTTGCACAATCGGTGGCTGACTAAATACTTTTTTGCCCCACTGTATATTTGAAATAAGACCACTACAGAAGAACAATGTGTTGGTCAGTGATACATCAAATATTGGGTTTTACATATTTTTATTTTTCAACCAAAATGCTTTTACCGGGTTAGCGCAGTGTTTTTCAACCACTGTGCCGCTGCACACTAGTGAGATATTATCTGTAATCTCACCTATTTAGGTTAGAAATATTTTTTGCAAACCAGTAATTATAGTCTGAAAATTATGTGTTGATGTTGAGTGTCTGTGCTGTCTAGAGATCGGCAGAGTAACTGTGTAATACTCTTTCATATCAGTAGGTGGCAGACGGTAGCTAATTGTTTTGTAGATGTCGGAAACAGCGGGAGGCAGTGTGCAGGTAAAAAGGTGTCTAATGCTTAAACCAAAAATAAACAAAAAATGAGTGCCCCTGAGAAAAGGCATTGAGACTTCGGGAAGGCTACGCAGAACAAAACTAAAACCGAACTGGCTACAAACTAAACAAAAACAGAATGCTGGACGACAGCAAAGACTTGCTGTGGACGGCGTCCACAAAGTACACCCGAACATGACATGACAATCCACAATGTCCCCACAAAGAAGGATGAAAACAACTGAAATATTTTTGATTGCTAAACCAAAGTAGTTGCGGGAAATATCGCTCAAAGGAAGACATGAAACTACTACAGGAAAATACCACAAAAAGAGAAAAAGCCACCAAAATAGGAGTGCAAGACAAGAACTAAAACACTACACACAGGAAAACAGCAAAAAAAGTCCAAATAAGTCACCGCGTGATGTGACACAGGTGACACTACACCTACTTTGAAACAAAAGCTACATTGATGCATGTTTGGTTATGGTTTAAAAATATCCTCTTAAGGCCCAAGCTATTTGCTTACATGTTTTTTTTATATTTCTCTTTGCTATTTGAGCTTATTGGATCCTAATTAGAATAAAAACTAAGAATCATCTTTTGATATGATGTACTTAGCCTGTCACTAAACATGAAGTACACGTTTGTGACTTATGGACTAATTCTTATTTTTAAACTTTTTTTTTCCAAATTCCATTGTATGTTATAGTCTTCTGACACCACCAGATGGCAGTATAAGTGTCCACATAAGCAGCCATAAGACCCCAATTCAGTAGTGTACACAATTTTGGAAATAAGAGCTAAAAGGTGCTGTCCACGCATGTGGCCTTTAAGTCTTTAGAGCAGGGGTCGGGAACCATTTTGTCTGAGAGAGCCATGTAAGACCAATATTTCAAAATGTATTTCCGTGAGAGCCATATAATATTTTATAACACTGAATACAACTAAATGCGTGCATTTTTAAGTAAGACCAACATTTTAGAGTATAAATAAGTCCCTTATGCTTTCTGATAACATTGTTATTCTAAAGTTAACCAATAATAAATATAATACTTCTTACCATTAATGCGACATCTTGAACAGGTGTGATAGAAAACGGATGGTTGGATTAAAATGCATGAGAATGTTTTATAATTTCAACGTTATTTTTAACACTGTGATTACCAGCGAAATGTTTCATTTCTTATCGTGTTAAGCAATGTCAGCTAAGATTTATCTGAGAGCCAGATGCAGTCATCAAAAGAGCCACATCTGGCTCTAGAGCCATAGGTTCCCTACCCCTGCTTTAAAGGATTTAGAGTCAAATCCAAGAATTGCGACACCGACTTTTTACTGTCAACTGTGTTTTGTTTTTTATTGATTTCTGCTGGTGGTGTGCCTCTGCATATTTTCAATGCAAAAAATGTGCCTTTGCTCAAAAAAGTTTGAAAAACCCTGGGTTAGTGGAAAAAAAGGGTTAAACCCACTGGTATTAGGTGACCGTATGTGTAATTTGGACCAAATAATTGGACCCAAAATGAATCAGACATGATGTTTACATTCATCAGGTGTTGACTGCAAGTCCCAATATGCTGCATTCCGAGTTTGAGCAGATCATTGAGAACCGCACGATAGCCACACACTGCACTGTCACGCTGCTGCTGCCCAAATCGCTGTAAGACACACACACTGATGTGACCAAACTGGCGAAACATGACATCACAGGTGGGTCATGCTCTGCTTCCGCTGCAGGCGTATGAAAGGAGAAAAAGAGGCCGGACACAAAGCGGCCAGAAAGGTGGGAAACGTGCACTTGGATACAGAGATCACCTTCCAGTTTGTTGCCAATGAAGAAGACGGTAAGCCTGAGACCATTCTTGTTGCTGCAAGACAGGAAATTTGAGGTCATGCATGAGACACAACAACAACGTGAGCTTCCTTGAGAAGTGCTCAGGTGATGACTCAAGTGACCGGTATTGGAAATATAACGGCAAAGGAACCTTCAACATGCTATAGCAAACAATCACAGGTTGTGGAACAGGCAATGAGTGATGGCAACTGTCAAGGCAAACAAAGAGAACCTCTATGGAAAATTGTACAAAGCAAAGTCAATTAAGGCATGTTTGGGTGAGGCTGGTGCAGAAGAACCCAATCAAACACCCTTGGACCATACAGATATGGTAAAGGTCAGACAAAGCTCCAATTGTACGAAAACCAAACAGGTTTTTCCCAAAAGAATTAAAGCAAATGTGAATGCTTGTGTTGACATTAGTGAAGCAGAGTAGAGAGGGACGGAGGGAAATATAATACAATAGCAGTAGTCATTTTATTTCAGACCCAGGGGGATTCATATCAACGAAGAAAAAACATAAAATGATAAAACACACATAAAAGAAATAAAATAAATAAAAACATTTTTTTTTTTAATTTTTGGAAAAAAACACTCCACAATATTCAAAGTTTACTCCCCAATGGTTCCACAGACCGGATAATTAATAGTTAATTACCATAATTAATTACAGAATGATGATGGTCTGGTTTCAACATCACTCTTATTAATACAGTGGTACCTCAACTTAAGAGCTTTTTGAGACAAGAGCTGTCTCCCAGCTAATTGTTATGCTTTAGGTTCCAAACAAGAATTTGAATTACAAGCATGTCCGCCTTTAGTTGGTGTAGCAAATGTCACAGTGAACCCCGTAATGTCGCCAAAAACATTCTTATTAGCTTATAGCTAGAGATGGACACAACTTTGTATTCCAAGCATGGGAAGGAGGAAAGTCAGTGTGAGGGACAGTGCTTGGAAGAAGTGGACGATATTCATTGAATTAAAGAAAGAAATCGTCAAAAGCATGATCGAGCGTGTCCCCAGCTTGGCGAGGTAATTCAAGAGTATAACTGCTAGTTTGCACCGAAATGAAGCAGAATAAATTTAACGCCAGCCAAGTGTATTAAAATAATAAACATTTTGTGGTAGTTGTGACCGCCGCTTTACAGTCTGTCAGCCGTCCTTCTAGCGATCCAGTAATGCACAGGCCAAAATACTGTATATAAAGTGAAGATTTCAAATAATCACTGGGTCTTTTCATTTATATGATACACACTACACAGACATACATTAGGAACTTTCAACACTCAATAAGTGTTTCGGTACATTACTCAAATACTGTCTGTGTACAACTTTAACGCAAATAACCATTCTTATTGTTACAAAATGCACTACACCTAACATACTAAAACTCAGTGGTACTCAACCTTTTTTCAGTGATGTACCCCCTGTGGACATTTTTTTAATTCAAGTACCCCCTAATCAGAGCAAAGCATTTTTGGTTGAAAAAAAAAAAGATAAAGAAGTAAAACACAGCACTATGTCATCAGTTTCTGATTTATTAAATTGTATAACAGTGCAAAATATTGCTCATTTGTAGTGGTCTTTCTTGAACTATTTGGAAAAAAAGATATAAAAATAACTAAAAACTTGTTGAAAAATAAAAAAGTGATAAAATTATAAATAAAGATTTCTACACATAGAAGTAATCATCAACTTAAAGTGCCCTCTTTGGGGATTGTAATAGAGATCCATCTGGATTTATGAACTTAATTCTAAACATTTCTTCACAAAAAAAGAAATCTTTAACATCAATATTTATGGAACATGTCCACAAAACATCTAGCTGTCAACACTGAATATTGCATTGTTGCATTTCTTTTCGCAGTTTATGAACTTACATTCATATTTTGTTGAAGCATTATTCAATAAATATATTCATAAATTATTTTTGAATTGTTGCTATTTTTAGAATATTTTTGAAAAATCTCACGTACCCCTTGGCATACCTTCAAGTACCCCCAGGGTTACGCGTACCCCCTTTTGAGAACCACTGTGCAAACTGATTGTATTGATTTGTATATATATATATATATATATATATATATATATATTATTATTATTTTTATTTTTTATTTTTATTTTTTTCTCCCTTTCTGAGTTGCGGGGGTGCTGGAACCTTCCGCCCGAGTGCAGCTGGGATAGGTGGCAGCCCCCCACCACAACCCCTTAAAAAAAAAAGTCGTGCTCAGCATGTGAATGTGTTACATAAATATTATTTAACTTTATCTTCTATTACTTTATTACTGTTATTTTAAACATAATAGGGATAAGAGGTAAAAAAAATAATGGGTGGATATCCTGAGTGTACTTGTAATGAATAGAAACGTAGTGACGGATCTGTGTGGTCTTTACAAGATGACTCTTAAATTCTTCATAGGGTTATTTTTATTCTGTCGTTTATTTATTTATTTTTGCATTTTTAAAGCATTGTGGTTTGTAGCTTATCTGTACTTATACTGTCACTAGCTTTTATAATACTATTTGTTCCTAAGCTCCACGTTGTTGTCTGATGTGTATTGTATTGACTATTCATTTATTGACTATTTATGGTGGGCTTTGTAGGCTAGAAGAACTTCAACAACCTGCTGCTGAAAAGAATAAATTGCCACTAGAGGGATTAATAAAGTTGTTTGTTTTGAATTCAATTTGAATGATGACATAATAACTGCACATAAGTTGACTTATTTAAGACTTCAAAAGCAGGTGTTGTTAAAAGACTTCTCTGCTGTGGTACAACTTATTGTGCTAATAAAAATGCAAATTAAAAATGTTTTTTTTTCGCATCTTTATTTGCACAAATGACATATTGTACCGATGAATACCGGTATCTGTACATTTAGCAAACTTAATGGTCGTTGACCTGATTTATTAGATTTGACTACAAGATGGAGGGGCGATTTTGCAACAATTAGACTAGAATATGCTGGAAAAACCTCGCTGGCCAGACTCCTTATTAAACCCGTGATGTCTCGCGGGTCGTAGTTTGGACATCCCTGGTTTAATCAAATGCTTGTTGAATGATGAATCACTAAAAAAAGCATTATTTGTAAACAACAAGTACATTTGTACGTAAAAACTGATTTCATTGGAGCAGCCAAATTGGATTTGGTCAAACAGACCAAAAATGTGATTGCTCTGATATTTGTTCCAGCATCGGCGCCACCTTCAGGCGGTCGCGTGTCCATCCAGCTGCAGCTCAGATACATTCGGCGGGACGGACAGAGCATGCTCAGAGTATTTACCATGGACCGTAATGTTACCAATGAAAGGTGATTACTACAAACATCAAAACCAGTGAAGTTGGCTTGTTGTGTAAATGTTAAATAAAAACAGAATACAATGATTTGAAAATCCTTTTCAACTTATATTCAATTAAATAAACTGCCAAGACAAGATATTTAATGTTCGAACTTAGAAAGTTCTTTTTTTTTTTTTTGCAAAGACCCGTCAGCGATCCTGTTCTGTCTCCCTGTAACGTTTGTCTGATCTTGAATGGGATTGTGCTGAAAATTTTTATTTTCTTGAAGGAACTCTCCTGAAGGAATAAATAAAGTACTATCTAATCTATCTAGTGTCATCTAATCTAATTAACTTAAAATTTAATGGCAGCAACACATTGCATAAACGTTGGCACAGGGGCATTTTTGCCACTGTGTTACATGGCCTTTCCTTTTAACAACACTCAGTAAATGTTTGGGAACTGAGGAGACCAATTTTTTAAGATTTTCAGGTGGAATTATTTCCCATTCTTGCTTGATGTACAGCTTAAGTTGTTCAACAGTCTGGGATATTGTTGTCGTATTTTACGCTTCATAATGCACAACACATTTTCAATGGTACAGATTTGGACTACAGGCAGGCCAGTCTAGTACCCACACTATTTTACTATGAAGCCACGCTGTTGTAACACGTGGGTTGGCATTGTCTTGATCAAATAAACAGGGGCGTCCATGATAACGTTGCTTGGATGGCAACATATGTTGCACCAAAAGCTGTATGTACCTTTCAGCATTAATGGTGCATTCACAGATGTGTAAGTTACCCATGCCTTGGGAACTAATACACCCCATAACATCACAGATGCTTACTTTTGAACTTTGCGCCTAAAACAATCTTTTCCTCTTTGTTCCGGAGGACACAACGTTCACAGTTTCCAAAAACAATTTGAAATGTGGACTTGTCCGACCACAGAACACTTTTCCACTTTTCATCAGTCCATCTTAGATAAGCTCAGGCCCAGCAAAGCCGGCGGCGTTTCTGGGTGTTGTTGATAAACAGCCTTAGCTTTGCATAATAGAGTTTTAACTTACACTTACAGATGTAGTGACAAACTGTAGTTACTGACAGTGGTTTCCTGAAGTGTTCCTGAGCCCATGTGATGATATCCTCTACACGCTGATGTTGGTTTTTGATGCAGTACCGCCTGAGGGATACAAGGTCACGGGCATTCAATGTTACGTGCAGTGATTTTTCCAGATTCTCTGAACCTTTTGATGATGATACAAACCTTAGATGGTGAAATTCCTAAATTCTTTGCAATAGCTCATTGAGAAATGTTGTTTTTAAACTGTTCGACAATTTGCTCACACATTTGTTCACATCCTGGTTTGTAAATGATTTCATGGAAGCTGCTTTTATGCCCAATCATGGCACCCACCTGTTCCCAATTAACCTGTTCACCCGTGGGATATTCCAAATAAGTGTTTGATGAGCCTTCCTCAACTTTCTCTTTTTTTTTGCCACTTGTGCCAGCTTTTTTTAATCATCTTGCAAGCATTAAATTCCAAATGAGCTAATATTTGCAAGAAATAACAATGTTTTCCAGTTTGAACGTTACGTATCTTGTCTTTGCAGTCTTTTTAACTGAATACAAGTTGAAAAGGATTTGCGAATCATTGTATCCCGTTTTTATTTACGATTTACACAACGTGCCAACTTCACTGGTTTTGTGGTTTGTAATTTACGATTAATACACGACCTCTAACTTCTTGACACAAGTGTATGTGTATGCGTGCGTCCGTGTTTGTGTGCGTGTGTGTGTGTGTGTGTGTGTGTGTGTGTGTGTGTGTGTGTGTGTGTGTGTGTGTGTGTGTGTGTGTGTGTGTGTGTGTGTGTGTGTGTGTGTGTGTGTGTGTGTGTGTGTCCTCCTCAGCATGGCAGTGCTGTCCTCGTTGTCCCTGCCCATCATTCAGCTCAACTCCTCGCAGGCCAGCGCCGCCCTGGCTGTCAGAGGCCGCTTCCTGGACGCCAGACGGGAAAGCGAACAACAGATGAAGCTCATCGAGAGAGCAATGTGAGTATTATGGGATGGATGCCAGTGAACGAGCCCCTTTGTGTGCGATTGTGGCATCTGTCCCCCAGAGAGCACAACCGTAGTTCGGAGGACAGAGATACGTACCAAGAATGGGTCAACACCATGGAGCCGATATACAACAACATCCACAACTTCACCAGGGTGAGTTTGTCTTCCAATTTGTCCACTTTAGAGCCTTCTACCAAGTCTCTCACTCTCTTGCTTTTGCAGGCTAGGTCCGTCATATCCGACTCTCAGGTAAATGACATCACAAGGCGCTGCTTGTGGTACTCCCTGTTTTGGGCTTCTTTCCTCCATGATTACTGCTGGAATGTTCTCTAAATTGCCACTGCTGTCGTCCCTGCAGTCTCTGACAGACGCGGGTGCTGTGCTGCTGTACACCATGAAGCACAGCAACAGGAAGACCATCATGATCAAGAACAAACAGGACCTGGAGCCAACATACAACATTCACTTTTCCCCTAACTGGCAGAAATCCAAATACTGAAAGACACACGCACACACACACACACACGCACACACTCACAGCTGAAAGGCCCTGTTGCATTCTGCTTGGTCTCTGTAGGAATTGCTGCATGAGCAGGGGCCTCACGTAAAGGGTTTTTCTTACTAGAAATGGACGTATGATGAAATCCAGAAAGAGGATATAAATTCAGACCTATTCAAGTGTTCGTACGCACAAATCCAAGCACATTTTTTTGTTGCATCGCAATCAACTTGAAGTCGACCGCAGACATGTGCGTGGCTCGGCGCACCCAGACCAAGTCCCCAGAGGGAAAATAACGCCAGAAAATGGATGTGTGGATTGGTTTGAATTATGCCAGCATAATATCACAAAGGATATGAAAGACTTTGACTCTTGTTCGATTACTCAATTTATGAACAAAATACAGGAGCACTTATTGCGGTGGAAGCTGTATAGGCGACCACCCACTGATGCTGGCCGCCTGACACGGCCGAGGAGTCACAGGTTACCGTTTTGACGGAAATCGATGGCGAAATGATGGCCAATATTAATTGATATTCTGTATGTCCTCACAAATATTTATATGAATATGAATCATTAAATGTTTTTGCGAGGCGCAGTTGGGAGAGTGGCTGTGCCAGCAACCTGAGGGTTCCTGGTTCAATCTCCACCTTCTACCATCCTAGTCACGTTCGTTGTGTCCTTGAGCAAGACGCTTCACCCTTGCTCCTGATTGGTCCTGGTTAGTGCCCTGCATGGCAGCTCCCGCCATCAGTGTTTGAATGTGTGTGTGAATGGGTGAATGTGGAAATAGTGTCAAAGTGCTTTGAGTTCCTTAAAAAGGTAGAAAAGCGCTAAACAAGTATAACCTATATTTTAACCCAATATTTGCGTCCTTACCTTTTTTACATACTGTATTTAGAAACAAATGTGGCCAGTGTTGGGATAGGGGTGTTTAGTCACTTTCCCCCCAGTCGCCATAAACTGGCAGCTCAAAAACGAGTGACATTCATATCTATGGTTGACCGCTTTGTCACACTTTGTGGATAATTATTCCGTCTCTTGACTTATTGATATACTTGCTAATTTCCTCTTTTGAGCTGCTCACCTTCTATTGTAAAGCGGTTCCGGTTAGACTTTTGTTAAGGACAATGTGGTCATCATTTCTTGTTTCACTCCTTCAGATTCGAGCTACCTTCACGCTGCTAACTGTAAATTCAATAAATCTGTGAAGTGACAGACACCTAAATATGTTCACCCTTGTTTAATGTTCATGTGGTTGTTACTCAGCCAGCGTCTGTGGGTCTGATGGACCCGTTGCATTTTTTTTTACTTTTAATGCCTCACAGTCATACACATTTATGTTAAAATACTAAACTTATCCCAATAAACATCTGTTAATATACTGAACAGATGTTAACCTTATCCCAATAAACATCTGTTCAGTAATTTAACATAAAAGTGTTTGATTGTGAGGCATTAAAAGCCACAAAATGCAACGGGTCCATCAGACCCACAAACACTAGCTGAGTAACAACAATATGAACGTTGCACGGAAAATTTCTCTGCCAGTTTCTGCATCCCACAGGGATTCTTCTTTTGTGTTTCTGCACCTGCGGTTCCCACAAAGGTTGCAACATTGTTTGTCAACACTGTCTGCTCTCATTTTCTCTCACATTTGACCCTCTGATGTTCTGTGTACCTACACTCTGTCCTCCTTCTGTGTGTGTGTGTGTGTGTGTGTGTGTGTGTGTGTGTGTGTGTGTGTGTGTGTGTGTGTGTGTGTGTGTGTGTGTGTGTGTGTGTGTGTGTGTGTGTGTGTGTGTGTGTGTGTGTGTGTGTGTGTGTGTGTGTGTGTTACACAGAACATCATTTTCCACACTTCTATTAGCCCCGGGTCCAGTGGACCCAGACATCTTATATGTAATAGAAATGTGTAGGGGAGGTGTTTGGTGTGTGGTCATTAAATATGTATTCTGATACATGTTCTTCACAGAAAATGAGCCATGAGTTTCAGTTTGAAAAATTAATTAATTGTATCATTTTTCTTTTAATAAATAATGACAACGGGTCCCACACTTTTTATGTCGAATAATTATAGTTTTACACACAGAAAACCATGCAAAATGCATATAAATGACGAATGAAATAAAGAAATTAACATTATGATATAACTTGATGAGCAGAGGAGGAGGATGGGATAGCACCATTGTAATTGTCTTAGTTTACGCTTACAGGAGCAGTATGGTGCATTCAGGGACAATCTGAAAACACAGACTCAAATGTTACTTGGACTATTACCGTATGCTACACCATTATTTGGCTCTACGGGGGGTTATTTTGAAGCCGTCCTCGCTATAAAAAGCGCAGACACCAAAAACCAAGGCAGTGTATGAGACCCAATGCAAATTTTTGCTAAAAAATGATGCTAAAACTGGGCGCGGGGTATGAAAATCGAGGTCTCAGAGTAAGAGAACTCGTCTACTGCTGTGAAAATTTGCCAAAACATGCATCCCTTGTTGCCCGTTTAGAAAAAAATAATACAGCACATGGCGAAACTGTAACGAAACCCCATGAATGAACTTGACATTTCTTACACAGCTTGCAAACCACGACTGTAACTTCAGAGAGGTTAGCTATGAAATTTGGTACAAACCTTAAGGGCATGAGTTTGCGCAAGATTGGGGGAAAAAAACAAAAAAAAACATGGCCGCAATCAAGTAAAACATCTTTAGGGCTTAGCTACTTATAGCTTGTCATTGACCATTTTTCCAATAATGATTAAAAACTGTATTACATGGAAAGTGTTAACTAGATAACAAACTATAACACCAGAATCTTAAAATTATAAATTTGACATTCTTCAGTAGGAGGGGTCAAATGGGATAAATATAAACAAATAAATGTTTAAATAATTACCTAAATGTCTATTTAATAATTAATTATAATTGAAATTAAATACATAATTGAGTCATTATAAAATGTATAATTACATTATTTGATCATTTACATATCATTGATTTCATTTTCTAATAATTTAATTATTTC